>NW_007253393.1:88672-101939 GCF_000164805.1 Carlito syrichta
CCCAGGCGGGTCTTGAACCCAAGGGCTCAGGCCCATCCACTCACCTCAGCCTCCCAAAGGTGCGGGATTACAGGCTGAGCCACCGAGCCCGGCAAAAAATTTCATTTCTAAACATAATATAAATACCTGTAAATGACTGACTTCTTACATAGGAGAATGAAAGAGATGTGAATTTTTAAAAAATACCTACAAAAAATCAAAATGAAAGCAAGAGAATGTAACAAATCATATTTCCCAAATTAAATAGAAATAGGATTCTAATATACAGGTTGAGTATCTCTTCTCCAAAATGCTTGGGACCAGAAGTGTTTGGGATTTTAGATTTTGGAATATTTAAATTCCTTACTTGTTGAGCATTCCAAATCTGAAAATCTGAAATTCCAAATGCTCCAATGAGCATTTCCTGTAAACATAATGTCAGTGCTCAAAAATTTTTGGAGCATTTTGGATTTGTGACTTGGATTTGGGATGTTCAACCTGTATCATTATGCTAATTTTTCTTTTTCTTTCTTTCTTTTTTTTCTTGAGTTGGGGTCTCACTGTTGCCCAGGCTGGAGTACAGTGGCACGCTCAAGGCTACTGCAGCCTCAAACTGCTGAGTTCAGGCAATCCTTCCGTCTCAGCCTTCCAAGTACCTGGAACCACAGGCGCACACTATCACGCCCGGCTTATTTTTTGATTTATTGTAGAGATGCGGTCTCACCAAGTTGTCTAGGCTGGTCTCAAACCCCTGAGCTTAGGCAATCCTCTTGCCTCGGCCTCCCAGAGTGCTGGGATTACAGGCTTGAGCTATCTTGCCCAGCTATGCTAATTTTTCTAATTTAATAATATTCATTTACATTTTAGCTATTTTCTTGATTCTTTTATTTAGATTTAGTCAGGAGATTTGTTTGGATTTAAAGTCTCTCACACACATATAAGGGCTTATTTGTCTAATTTTTAGATAAACTTAGTAGTTCCAAGATGAGGGTTGAATCAAATATGACACTTAAAAATTATCTTCTTTTGTTATGGTCATGGTATGAGGGGCAGACATTATTATTTAGCACAGTCAAAAAAGTAAGCCACTGATTTTTGTTATTCTACAGCTATTAAAATACTTTGAAAAATAATGTTTATACTTTCATTTAAGACCCAGGAAAAAAATTTGTCTATAAAATGTACCTTGTAGTTATGCTCTGAAATTGACCTATCTTCCTTTTTTCAGGTTTCCTATGAAGATGTGGATCGCTTAAAAGGATTGGCAGTTATTGAAAACATGAGAGTTCCTCACTTCCTGCAGGACCATGGCCGATATATGGAACACTTAGAGAAGATCATGGAAGTGAATGAACTGACTGACAGGGAACTGAAAGATCTTATATAGTAATTAGTTTTCTTGCAAACATAGCTAAGCTATACCTCTATGTATATTACCAATTAGGTGCAGTTAGCACCAGCAGATTTATAAAAGGAGAATGTTTACTTGAGTTTTCTGAAGAATGGCCTTTAGTATTCAGCTGAATTTTTAGGTTACATACAAACCTTAAGTTATTTCCCTAAAATGTTTCTATAGGCTGCAAGGGGAAGTTGCTCTTGTTTTCCGACTTTCAAGAGAATCAGCTGAAAATACTGCTGAGTGTTTTTGAAGACTCTTGGTGGAATTGAGTGATGAACTTCTGCCTGAGCAGTGAGTGCTGGCCTTGTGCTCCTGCCTGAGTACCAAGGCTGGCCCCAGCTGGAGCCTGGCTGAATTCCACTGTTGTCAGGCTCCAAAGTTATGCTTTATTTGACAAATAATGGTAATTATTCTCCTTAAAAGGTAGTTTTCTGATGATCCAAGAAGCTAGCTATATCAAAGATTTTTTATTTCTTTTATAGGTTAAGTAATTTTAAAGGGAAGGGGAAAGCAGTTGGAAAAATTTTCATTAAGTCCTTTATTTTAACATTGTTTCATCTTATCAGCTTATAGGAACTAAATTAGAAAATTACCTCTTTTTGTCCAGTTATCTCTTAACTATGTTTTCATTTGCTGAAACATATTGTACTTTACATTTTAAGGTCTTTCCCACTACATCCTTTATAGAAATGATAAGTACAAGTTACAAAGAGAATTTTCTGCATAAATCACAATAGTTGGGAAGGGCTACTCACCTTTTTATTAAATTGAATATGTTACAGGCACGGGACAAATAGACTGATGTAGTTAAATGTAGGGACTGGGTAGCACTCACAGTAAACTTGAACCCTGCTCTCAGAAGAGAAATTTCCAGCCATTGCTCTTTGATAAGATGACTTTGTAATATTGGCTCAGTGTATTTTAGCAATATCCTTGACTTCATCAACCCAATAATGACATAGTTTGAGTTTTAAAATAAGAGTCCTGTTTTGCTGTATTTCTCCTGCTATAACTTATATGCCCAGTTTTGTAACTTATCAGTTTCATTATATACTTGGATATATATACATGGGATTAAATGGGTCTTCATACAACTTACTTAATGATCAGAAAGAATGCCGCTGTAAGTACTCCATTCAGGATTGCTGCTGTAATTTCTACCCAAAACTATCCGAGAGTTACCTCAGTTCAGGCTAGAATATGGTGCTAACACTGGTAGATGTATACTGTGAAGCCTGGTTCATATTCATGCTGGCTAGGTTATGTGATTTTTTTCTTTCACATATCCAGAAGGGCTTGCCTCAAAGAAGAATGTTGCAGCAAACAAAATATACTCTAGCTGATGCCTGGGAGTTTTTGCAAAGCCATACATCTTACCTTTGGCAGTCAAGAGCCAGGAGCTTTGGAGTGTTGAAAGGCCTTACTCCCTGAGCTATACTCACCCCCCAACATGTGCCATGCTGGCGGGTGTGCTGGGCTGGGGCAGAGTGTGCCAATACAAACCAGACACTAGAATCTGCTCTTAGCACCTCAAGCATGATCTCCTTGCTGCAGAGCCATGCACTTTCAGCTGTGTGTAGTGTTTTCTGGCTTCATTTTAAAATTTATCAAAGGTGATTGTGAAAACAGTATCTTAGAAGTATAGATAGAAATGGCAATGTTTATGCCCTGTGATTCAAGCCCAAAGGTTATAGATTCAACTTTTGCAGGCAGTAGCACTACTAATCTTATGTTATGGTTTAAATATACAGGAAAATCACAGCAGCCTTAATTTCCTATTGGTGGGAACATTTATAGTGGTTCTGGTTCCCGAATTTTAAAATGGGTGAATATTTTCTCTGTCTGATTTGGAAAAGGAACTGCTTCCTTGCCTTATTGCTTTGGTATAAAGATGAAAAACTTGAGCAGTTTGCAGACAAAATGACCTTAAATCACATCGACTGTCTTAAGATATTTTAAAAGTTAGCATTGAACCAAAAGTAGTTTCAGATTAGCAGAAATACTTAACTCTAAACTTTAAAAGTTGAGGTTGAATATTGGATAAATGTTTATTAATTTTCTTTCCTGAAATAGCAGTAAGGTCAGTTTTGTTCCCTAAAATAAAATTTTTAATAAACAGAAAATTATAGCAACAGTACTTAGAAAAATAAAGATTATATTAATTTTAATTATAATCATTATTTGCTATAGGCTGTTGATGATTAGGATTTCATCAGTTTTGTTTGCTATAATTTTAACATATAATGGTATCAAATACAAATTCTGATAAACTGTTAGTTTTTGACATCAGATGGGATTCAAAGTAAATTTATGTCTGCAAACATAAATCCATAGTCTTCATTTCTTTATATTTTCACCTTTGTAAAAGTGTTTAAAATTTGTAGATTGTCTTATATATCTTTGGGCATTTTGTGTCTACCTATATTAAAAAGAAATACAACTGAGATTCTCCAATGAAGTAGTTTGGATTTATATGCATGTAAACTTGTTTTCTTTGCAATCCCAATTATATTTTTATTGTGGTGTTTCTTGTTTTTTATTTTGTGGTGATTATTGCAAGGACATCAGTTATGCTTGTCTTCTAGTGCCCTTACTTATAGAGAAGTATTACCTTTGCCACACTCCACCTTGCCCCTTGTTGTTTTAGCTTATTCTCTCATGGGGCACATGGAAAAGGGAAAAGGAGAGGAAAGGACACTTTTGTTATAAGGTACTACCCTGTCCATTTGGTAAACTTCTATGCAGGACCTATCGAGCAAGATCTGTGCTGAGTACCAGATATCCTCTGATGAAGAAGAAAAGACACACAGTTCAGTGAGGAAAGGTGCAGAAGCAGGTCACAGCACAGTCAGTCCCGTGCCCAAAAAGTGCTACCAAAGGAATACACACTCCAGTCAGTGGGCCTGCCCGTGTGTTTGAAGCAGAGAGAGAAAGATTATCTGCAAAGCGCTGATTGTTCATGGGATTTTATTTCTGTTCTTTGTGAGGATTGTGTTTGGAGCCAAAGCAGCTTTAGCCCAGGGGAAGGAGTAGACCAAGAAGGCAGTTACTTGGGTCCTCAAATCTCTGGGGGAGAGCCCTTGAGACCTCCTGCTTATGCCCAAGGGAGCCAACATTTCATCTTGAGAAGATGCACTTGGAGCAGGGACCAAGAGGAACGTGCACGTGCCCTCACCCATCAGTAACAAGGGACTGGTCTTCTCATTCAAAAATGTATCTGCACTGTGTAAGCGTTGTCAACCAACTATCATTTAAAACCACTTTTGTTCACTGTAATTCCAATAGTTAACTTGAAACTGGTGCCAGAATGTGAAATACCAGTGCTTTTCAGTGAGCTGTGGGTAAGCTTTAAGGATAGGTGGCATTTCAGTGGATGATAGTCTCAAGATTGCAGGGCTCCGGAGACTTTCTTTTCCTCAACATGGGGATGAGATAATCCTGAAAAAAATCCTGTCACTATATATCTGTCACTAAATTTCTTTTTTTGAGTTGGAGTCTCACTTTGCCACCCAGACTGGAGTGCAGTGGCTGCTCCCGGCCACTGCAGCCTTGACCTGCTGGGCTCCGGCGATCCTTCCGCCTCAGCCTTCCAAGTGGCTGGAACTACAGGCGCGCGCTACCACGCCCGGCTAATTTTTTTTTTTTATTTATTATAGAGATGAGGGCTTGCCAAGTTGCCCAGGCGGGTCTCGAACCCGCGGGCTCAGGCAGTTCACTCACCTTGGCCTCCCAAGGCGCGGGATTACAGGCTGAGCCACCGAGCCCGGCCTACTAAAATTCTTAATAGCAGCAAAAATGTAATGATCTAAGGTGTAAATATCTCAAATTTATATAAATCAGCTATTTGGTTCTCTTGCCATTTAAAAATACCTCTATCATATTTACTTTCCTAATTAATTGCTGCTAAGAAAATTAAAAAGCTTGTCTCCTGCAGGTCCACTGACCCCTCTAGATGGAGGAAGACAGGGATTCTTGTCATTGGTTTGTGGTACAGATCTCATTTCCTCTGTGGTGATTTATTTGGAGTGATCCAGTCAGCAGTTATGAGGGGGACACCCCCTAAAAATTTGGATTCATTTGTATTCTTACATGTTTAAACTTCAGTCTCCTTCAAAGTATTATCCATTTGAAGCAATACACTTACCGAGACACTTTTTCCACTGCTCAAAACAGTTTTTGAACTCATCAATTTGGGTGTCGAGTGCTTCTGCCGTTTTTGTGTTTTAGTTCTTCCTCTTCCACATGGGCAAAACATTTCTTTAAATGGACTTTAAAAAAAATCATTTAATTTTTAAATGTCGCTCAGGGTGAGATTGGGTGAGTAGGAAGGGTCGGGCACCCGGGTTGTGCCATTTTTATCAAAAACTGCCAAACAGTGCAGTGTGGGCAGGTGCACTTGTAAATCATACATCATGAAATAGGCAAATGCCTTGAATCTAAAAAAAAAAAAAATTCTCTGAATCCGAACGCAGTCTCTCACAACAAGTGCTAGCTGGTACACAGATGCTAATGGGTTCCTAGAACACTCACCTAGCAGGAGAAGCCTGTATTACAAAGGGGGCTCGCCCTCTAAAAAAAAAAAAAAATGTCCTCTGTTTTTTGTTCCCCTCCTCCCCTCCTTTGGTCCCTTCTCCTAGATATTAGCAAGCAAAGAACAGCCAGCAGGACCTTTGGGCAGTCTGAGCACAAGCAAGAAGTCTTGAGTGAATTTCTGAGTGTCCCTTCACAATTCTCCACTAGAGGGACCACTAATTATTTTCTTTTTCCCTTCTCTTTCTTCTCTTGTCCCTTCAAATATTTTTTTCGGCTGGAGGACCTCTATATGTTTAATCATGCTAGTTGACCCTTGCAGCTAAATCCCTAAACTCATTTTAAGCAAGTATAACTCTTCTAGGAAATATGTGTGTGTGATTTTAAAGAACCCAAGAGAGGGAGTCTCCTGCAGGTCTATTCCAAAATGCTTCTTCCTCCAACCAGTGGAAATCTCACAGTGAAAAGTTTGACACAAAATTCCTCGAGATGATTTATGATGAAAAGCAAAATATGTATTCTTTATGTTTGCTATTTACAGCCTTGAAAAATATCTTCAATAACATTCCTCTGTGTCCACTTGAAATAATAGTTATATGAAATATGAACAATGAAATATCACCTATTGGGTAGCATGTACACAGATGAGGGTGGCAGGTACTTACTGCCCAGACTTCTTTGCCACTATACAATCCCTGTAACCAAAAACTATTTGTACCCCCTAAAGCCATTGAAATTTTTATTTTTATTTTTGTTTTAGAGTAGGAGTCTCACTCTGTCACTCTGCCCAGGCTGAAGTGCAGTGGCACACTCACGGCCACCGCAGCCTCGACCTGCTGGACTTAGGCAATCCTTTGGCCTCAGCCTTCCAAATTGCTGGAACTACAGTTGCATACCACCAAGCCCAGCTAATTTTCTGATGTACTGTAGAGGCGAAGTCTTGCCAAGTGGCCCAGGCTGGTCTCGAACCCCTGGACTCAGACAATCCTCTCGCTTCCACTTCCCAAAGTGCTGGGATTAGAGGTGTGAGCCATTGCGCCTGGATGCTATTGAAATTTTTTTTTTTTAATTCATATCCTATTTTATCTTACCAACATAATTATCTTAGATACTTCTCAGTGAAACCCATTTTTTTTCTTTTTACAGAAATGGGAAAGGAGAGAATGGAGAAAGTCACCAGATTCTGGCCAAAGAGATTTCTCAGCTCAACAACTAACAATGTCCCACGAACACCGTCCCTATTGTTTCTGGGTCAGGAAGCAAGGCTAGGGAATCCAGTCTCTAATCTTAAACCCAACCTTGCTTAGGTAAACAACAGTTTGCTGGTTTGTGGCAGATCTGAGATACCCAGTAACAATGCATCCTTCAAATCCTTAAGCCTCCAGGCTGTCTTCACATAAAATCCTGGAAATTGTAGAGGTCTAGCTGCCTCTCATCCCATCACACCCTCCCCCTGGTAGACAAACCTCCCAGAAACTGGGGTCCTTTCCAGGGCTGCTGTGAATATCTCTGAGGTGCTTAGGGATTAGATATGCGGCTGGATTTGTCTGGGACAAGTCTAGGCCTTGAGTACGTGAACATATATGTGGACGACAAGAATTGAGGCCTTTGCCTCCACAGCCTCCAGGGGCTCAGTGGTGCCTGCTGAGGCCGAGGTGGGTTCTTCAGTTTTGACTCTCTCATGCGTTCACTCTCCCAATCAGCTGCACATCTTCCACCCCAGAGCCTCACCCCAAAGCTGCTCCTGGCCAGCAGGCCTGTGCGATGCCTCGGGGAAAGAAGTAGGGAAAGATCCGACATCCAGTTTCTCCGCAATTGAGTCTTCTTAGATAAGTAAACGATGGAGTGATGTTCATAGAAATTCCTATAGCTCCAGTTACTCACCAGTTATTTATTTATTTATTTATTGAGTTGGAGTCTCACTCTGTTGCCCAGGCTGTGCAGTGGCACGCTCACGGCGACCCCAGCATCGACCTGCTGGGCTCCGGCCATCCTTCTGCCTTAGCCTTCCAAGTAACTGGAACTACAGATGCGCGCTACCACGCCCAGCTATTTTTTATTTTATTGTAGAGAAAAGGTCTTGCCAAGTTGCCCAGGCAGGTCGCGAACTGGTGGACTCAGGCAATTCACTCACCTTGGTCTCCCAAAGTGCAGGGATTACAGGCTGAGCTACTGAGCCCGGCCCACTCACCAGTTCTATAAACAGTAAGGATGTACTCAATATCAATCTTGTTGGGAAATTATAGTAATGAAAAAATCCTCACTGTGAGCTTCATTAGCACAGTGAGGCCAGGGACTCACGACTCAGTAAAATTGTCACAGCAACAATGCTGTTCCTCATGATGTTATCTGTCCACTTCATTACTACACTTTTTCAACTGCCTTGATGATTTCTGTCAAAGGATTGGATAGCTATTGTCCTTGCTGCTGAAAGAATCCCCTCCTCGCCATTGAAAGCCATACTAGAATTCTAAGTAAATAAGTCATCACATTCTTGACACTTCAGTCACCCCATCTCTATCCTCTTTATATCATTTATAGTAGGTTCAAGCTGGGTGTGGTGGCACACACCTGTAGTCCCAGCTACTTGGGAGGCTGAGACGGGAGGATTGCTTGAGCCCAGAAGTCCTGGGCAACATAGTGAGACCCCAACTCTAAATAATAAAATACACACACACACACACAGTAGGCCCAGCCAAACTTCTAGGTACTCTGCTCAAACCAACTCCTCCCACATCCTCATCTCGAAGTAAGAGTTTCAGGGCACTGCCACTGATTCACCTGGCCTAATCAGTATTTCAGCATCAGACTCTGGGTTAGGGCTTAGGAATTTGCATGCTAGAAAGTACTATGGCCGATTCTTTCATGCACCACAGTGCGAGGGCCACTGCCCCAAGGGAAATTTTCCGTGGATAGAATGAAGAAAATAGGACCTGAAATGGTCCATCATCACCCAGCAAGCCTGGCAGAGGGAACCTAGTACTTGATTCCTGACTCCCCCTCCTTGGGCTTTTAGGATCAGTAACTGCTGAGGATCTGTAGCTCAGAAAATTTATGGGATCCCTCAGTGCATAGAACAGGGATGGTGCCCATTTTGCCAAGAAGTAAAGCCATCTCTAAAATTTCTATGTTTTTAATTTTAAAGATGTGGGGTACAATTCAGGGTTAGGGATACAAATGTTCACTATGCAGGTACCCTTGCTGATGAGGCGTGCCCCTTCCTCCCCTGGCAGTTTCCCTCAACTGCCAATCCCAACCCCCGCCCCCGGCAGTTTTTCACTACTGCCAATCCCTTTCTTGTAGTATTGAAATTTCTACTTTAAAATGAGACTTCAGGGTATCTCAGAACTCAGAGCAAAGGAACTACCACAGTCCACAGCAAGCCTGGAGCTGGCAGCCTGACACCCTTCTCTGGCTACACACTCAGGCTCCGACCAAAGTAGCTGGTTCTAGAGCAACTACACAACCCTAGCCCATGGCACGCACTCCCCATCACAATAAAAGTCAAGCCCTTATTGCTCCTCCCCTCCAACAGGATCACTTAGTTCTGTAATCCATTATGGTGAACAGCAGCCGGACACTGAGAAGCCTGCATCAGCCATCGCGGACTACGGATGGGAGCTCAGCCTGCTAACCAGACTCTTGGAGGCACCCCTAGGACCACAAGCGCCCCGTGAGGCATGCCTCACGTGCTCTGATTCCAAAACTCAGAACAACAGAAGCAGGTGGAAATCCTCTGCAGTCTTTTGTCTCTCCCCCTTTTCCTGTCCAGCCACCTGGAAGGAGGGAGTCAGCGAGCTATTTCCAGGAAAGAGCAGGACTCTCTGGAGATAAACCAATACCCCCATCACTGCTGCTCTCTTTAGCAGACCCTTCACAGTGTCTGCCCTTGCAGACCTGTGTCTTCCATGGTACCAAGCCGGGTCTGGCCATCCAGGTACACAGATCAGAGAAAAAGAGAGCACCCCCTCGCCCCCCACCCTCCTGGGGGAATGAAGGGAGGAACAGAAGATACCGCTGGGAAGTCAGAGCCAGGGGCTCCAGGGTGCGTCACCTTTGCCTTTGGAGCTTGTTCTTGCTGTCCCAGGCTGCACCTGTGTTCCTGGCCTGCAGCAGCTGGGTGGTCTGGCCACCCCTGGGTCTCTACCATCTGCTTTCTGCAGTCAGCGTGTTGCTGGGGCAAGACCCAACTCCCAGGTCAACCCTGGCTACTCAGCCATCTAAGAAGCAGTTTGCAGAAAGCCAGAAGCCACAGAGAATGACCACCAGACTGTACCATTTACATTTGCTCCACCCACCTTTGTCAAGACCACTTGATTTCACGGACGCTCTTCCTTATCCTACGGACTGGTCCCCCATCAACTGCATTCACTCCTTATCACAGTAAAACTTGAATCTTGAATGCCCCCAGCAATATTCATGTATTAAATAATTCATCACCAAGGAAGCCAGCAGGGCACTTAGGAATTGCATCTTTATCACTGATGATCGGAGTCACTGATGATCAGAACTCCGCCTGCTGCTAAGCAAACACCGCAACCAAAAGCCCGGGGTGAAGCCTGCCTTATGTGGTTTGACCCTGAAGGTTGGGGTCGACCCCGCCCCCCACTGGTGGTCTCTTGCATGCTCAGGAAACTCCTGCCAATAAGGGTCCCCCTGCCTGATTGTCAACAGTGGTTTCAACTCCTTGCACTTCCACTTTTGATCAGGCCCCAGCATCTGAACTCACACCCCCTTCACGGTGTTAGTTCCCACACAGGGGGCCCTCCTGGTGCTTGACGGGGCCTGTCCCTCACTGGACACCGCTTAGCTCTGCCAACAGCCAGGACTGATCTGTGCCCGCAGACTGTAGGAACCCCACACACACCTGGGGCACATGTTACATTTCTTGATGCCATCCCACCTGGTCATGTAATCACCAATGCCTCAGATCACAGATTTGGGTGGTTTGGGAACCCCCAAACCCTTCCATCCACACTGCACTCCTGAACTCCCTAGTGACACTTGGTCACCACTGAAGATCACCACAATGATGGTGATGATAAAGGCTCATGCCTGTAATCCGATCACTTTGGGAGGCCAAGGCAGGAGGATTGCTTGAGCCCAGTTCAAGACCAGCCTGGGCGAAAAGCCAGACCCTGTCTCTAAAAATATATATGTATGAAGATGGTGATGATAACTTCACACCAAATACATTTCCTTCCATCTTTATGGCAATATTACAATGCAGATAGAAATACCCTCATTTTTCAGATAAGAAAAATACTCTCATTTTCAGAGGTCAAGTGACCGCCTAAGTCACACCAATAGTAATTTCCAGAATGAATTTGAACAGAAGTATGGGCCCTTAGCACCTCTTATAGCCAAGCTCTTAGTACCACCAAGGGAAGGTTTCCCAATTCCTCTCTCCCTGCCAGTGCCCCTAAGACCTCTGCTTTGCCTGGGGCCATTCCAGGGACCCATTCTCAAAGGGTGGATAGATATCAGTGACTAGCTCCACTATTCTTATGCAGAGTGATTGCAGAAAGGATGGGGCAGTAGGGGGGTGTGTGTGTGTGGGGGGGGGAAGAAGGACAGGTAAAGGGGGACATCGCTGATGTGAGAAACCAGCATTACTAGTGAACTGTAGGGTTCCTTTCTTTCTTACTATTTATTTATTTTGAGTTGGACTCACTCTGTTGCTCAGGCTGAAGTGCAATGGCACAATCCCGGCTCACTGTGACTTCCGGGGCTCAGGCGATCCTTCTGCCTCAGCCTTCCAAGTAACTGGGACTACAGGCTCGCACCAGCATGTCCAAATAATTTTTTATTTTTTTATTTTTTTGTAGAGACGAGGTCTCACTATGTTGCCCAGGCTGGTCTTGAACTCCTGGGCTCAAGCAATCCTCTTGCCTCAGCCTCCCAAAGGGCTAGGATTGCAGGCATGAGCCACCATGCCCAGCTCTCTAATTTTTTTTTAACCTAACAAAGCTCAAGCTCTTAGAAACCTAAAGCTGGCCAGGGTGAAGTCAGGACTTGAATCCATGTCTTTGTGCCACTCAGCGCTGGCCCAAAAGCCCACTCTGCACTTGTACTCCAACCTCTCATTCCTCTCTGGGACTAGTGTGACCAGCCAGCTCTACCAACACCCCGGCGGTGGTGGGGGGCATAGAACACAAGTAACAATGATCCGTCCCCTATCCCTGGCCCTTTCCTGTCTGCTTCCTGTGCCCTGCACTGCAGCCCTCTTCCTCTAACTGTTCCCACACCTGCACGAACCTGCAGTGACTCCCCAAGTCTGCAGCCCCTTTTCGAAGCCCCTTAGCCTGCCAATTTAGCCTTCTTCCATAACTCTTCTCGAGCTCTCACCAGAGGGAGCCACAGTCACCACTGGCCCCCCTCCACACCTTTGCCCTCACAGTCCCTCTGCTGGAGACACCTTCTCCCGCTCACCCCCCTGCTCCCCAATTCTACCTAGTCAAGCATCTGCTCAAGGAATTCCTTTCCCATGAAGACACCTCAGATTTGCCCCCAGCTGAGCATATACACTCTCCTTCCTCTGCTTCATATCACACTTTATATCTCTGCTACAAGTGTTTTTTGCTTTTTTGTTTTTTTTTGAGTTGGAGTCTCACTCCATTGCCCAGGCTGGTATGCCATGGCACACTCACGGCCACCCCAGCATCGACTTACTTGGCTCCAGAGATCCTTCCACCTCAGCCTTCCAAGTAGCTGGAACTACAGGCACATGCTACCATGCCCAGCTAATTTCTGATTTATCGTAGAGACGAAGTCTCGCCAAGTTGCCCAGGCTGGTCTTGAACACATGGGCTCAGGCAATCCACTTGCTTTGGCCTCCCAAAGTGCTGGGATTACAGGCTGAGCCACCAAGTCCAGTAAGTTTTTTTGTTTTTTTGAGACAGGGTCTCACCCTGTCACTCAGGCTGGTGTGCAGTGCTGTGATCGTGGCTCACTGTAGTCTAGACCTCTTGATCTCAGGCAATTCTCCTTCCTCAACCTCCCAAATAGCTGGGACTAAGGGCATGCACCATTATTCCTGGATAGTTTCTTTTTTTTTTAATGTTTTGTAAAGATGTTGCCCAAGCTGGTCTCAAACTCCTAGTCTCAAGTGATCCTCCTGCCTCAGCTTCCCAAGTGTTGGGATTACAAGCATGAGCCACTGCATCCAGCCTGTGTGTTTATTCTTAATTGTGATTATCTCCCCTAAGCTTTTATTTTTTATTTTATTTTATTTTTTGAGTTGGAGTCTCACTGTCGCCCAGACTGGAGTGCAGTGGCCGCTCCCGACCACCGCGGCCTCGAACTGCTGGGCTCCGGCGATCCTTCCACCTCAGCCTTCCAAGTAGCTGGAACTACAGG
>NW_007253393.1:102134-108325 GCF_000164805.1 Carlito syrichta
GCCACTGCACTCCAGTCTGGGCAACAGAGTGAGACTCCAACTCAAAAAAAAAGAAGGCCTTTAGTGTCAGATAGAACCAAGTTGAAATCCTGACTTTGAGACCCAGATAGGTCGCTCGACCCTCTGAGTTTTGTCCCCTTTTCTGCACAGTGGGGCTGAGGCAAGGTTTGTGTGCAAGTAGTCTTGCCGGGTGTGTGGCGCTGGTGAGGCAGGCAGCAAGTACCTGTCTTTTTCAGGTTCTCTTCCTTCCTCCCCTAAGGAAAACCTCCCCTACCTCCACTCCAGCTGCTGGATGTTAGGCCCTCAAATATGGCTTCTTTTTTTTTCTTTTTTGAGTTGGAGTCTCACTCTGTCACCCAGGCTAGAAGGCAGTGGCACACTCCCAGCCACCACAGCCTCGACCTCCTGGGCTCTAGTGATCCTTCTGCCTCAGGCTTCCATGTAGTTGGAACTACAGGCACGTGCCACCATGCCCGGGCTAATTTTTTGGTTTATTGTAGAGATGAGATCTCGCCAAGTTGCCCAGGTTGGTCTTGAACCCACGAATGCAGGCAATCCTCTCACTTCAGTCTCCCAAAGTGCAGGGATTATAGGCAAGAGCCACCATGCCCAGCCTAAATATGGCTTCTTATAGAGTCTGTGGATGGAGCTGGGCTCTTCCCTGAGAGTGACAACATCCTGGCCTATCAACGGGAGAAGAGACTAGCCCTCAGGCAAACCATAGCCTTAGAGGAGCAGGAGGACTCAGTGTCCATTTCTGGTGCTCACTCTGACTTCCTTCCAGCTGCCCACATCTATCAAGAGTCCTCTCAAGGGTCAGGGGCTGCTGGTCTTAGCTAGGTGGGGGCCCAGGCAGGGAGATGCCCCCAAGCCCCACATGCGGGCCACATGCACCAGCTTTTATGATGCCCTGTGGTTGTTGCCTTGCTCTCCTTAAGACTTTGGTAGAGACTGGTCGATCTGCTCCAGCCTGGGCCCAGCTGTGCTGTGGGCGGGAGCGCTGGGGGGTGCCCTGGAGGTCAGCCCTGCGGCCACTGCAGGTCAGAGACTCTGGGTAGAGGGCTGGATGCCACCCTTGGAGCCTCAACTCCAGTCTAGAGTCACAGGGATCCATTTTGTTAAGGGTCCATGGTTTCCTTACATGCAATAAAAGATGCAGGAATGAGTCGTTTTGTCTGATGGCTGGTTGAGGCTTTCAGAACCTGGAGAGATAGAAGTTTCCAGTCGACCTGGTGGGCGCTCAGACCCCTCCTGGCCACACCCTTAGAGGAGGATCCCACTCTGGCCTGGCTAGCAGGCACCAAGCAGGAGCACTCTGTTGGAGACAAGTACCTTGGACCAAGGAGGAGTGGCCCTGGAAGGCAGGGATCTTCCTGCTCTCTCTCCTCGAACCCTACCCCAAGGATTTTATCTTGTTTTGTTTGTTTGTTTTGTAGAGACAGGATCTCACTATGTTGCCCAGGGCCTGAAGGCCCTCCTTACCATGCTGGTCTTGAATACCTGGCCTCAAAGAATCCTCCTGCTTTGACCTCCCAAAGTGCTGGAATTACAGTGAGCCACTCACCTGGCTCCAGGGCTTTTATTTATTTTTTATTTTTTTATTTTTCTGAGTTAGAGTCTCACTCCATCTCCCAGACTGGAGTGTAGTGGCCGCTCCCAGCCACCGCAGCCTCGACCTGCTGGGCTCCGGCGATCCTTCCGCCTCAGCCTTCCAAGTAGCCAGAACTACAGGCGCACGCTACCACGCCCGGCTGATTTTTTATTTTTATGGTAGAGATGAGGTCTTGCCAAGTTGCCCAGGCCGGTCTCGAATCTGCGGGCTCAGGCAATTCACTTACCTCAGCCTCCCAAGGAGCGGGATTACAGGCTGAGCCACCGAGCCCGGCTCCAGGGCTTTTAAACAGCTCTTTTCTTCTCTCTGGAACTTTTTAAATGTATTTTTTATTTAAAGTCTCAATATGTCACCCAGGTTGGAATACAGTGGCACAATCACACAGCCTCGAATTTCTGGGCTCGGGCAAGCTTTTTGCCTCAGCCTCGGAGTAGCTGGAATGATAGGCATGTGCCACCGCACCCAGTTACATTTTTTCATTTTTATTTTTATTTTTGTACAGATGGGGTCTTGTTTTGTTGCCCAGGTTGTGCTCAAGCAATCCTCCTGCTTCGGTCTCTCAAAGTGCTGAGATTAGAGGTGTGAGCCACCACGCCTGGCCTCTCTGGGACTTCTAATTTGCTCTCCAAATACATGTATTTTAATTTCTCCATTCTAGAATTAAACACTTGATTCCTAGCAATATTCCATTCCAGGGAGTGGCATAAAGGGAAAGCATTACAGAGGCTGATCCCTTCCACATGTGTCCTCCTCTATTGTGAGAACCACGGCACTCATGGCCTTCAGGGAAATGCAATATTTATTCTACTAAAAAGTGTAAATGTTCAGTTGTCTTTTTGTGGCTTTGACCTTTTATTATTTTTGTATTTCGTTCTCTGTGATTATGGAACCTTTCAAACCTACACAAAAGTAGAAGCAAGAGTGAGACCCTGTGTCCCCATGACCCAGCTTCAACCACTGTCCACATTTTGCAAATTGAAGCGGCCTTTGGATTTCAAGCTCAGCCCTCTCACATTTACCATGCAGGGGAAGAGGGAAGAGATAAACCATCCATTTATTAACGATTCTTAAAGTTTCTAGAAAATTCATGCTTCAAATTCTGTGAGTTTGATGAAACTCCTGCCCTCTGGAGCAAAGGAAGGGCAGCTCCCAGTAGGAGAGGCTGGTGATGGGGAGGGCGAGGCCAGAACCCTGGCGCTCAGCCATTTGCACAGCGTGACGCTCTCCTGGGAAAGGCTCAGGCAGGGCTGGACCCTAGTTCAAAGGCTGGATGCACCCACCGTCAGCTGGGCCACAATGCCACCTCAACATCTCAGCTCAGCTCTCGCTCCCATCTAAGAGGCTGAAGTCCATCCGTGGTCTTCTGTCTACTCACCTGGCAGGACTATCCTGTGCTGCTCCCAGCTGACCCCAGGCATCTAGGTTATGCCGTAAGTGGAATCGGGGACAACGTCTCTGGTCATGCCAGGCAAACGCCATGCTGGAAAAATCACTGACGACTTAGCAGCTTCGGGCCTGGTGGGGGAAGAGGTTTCTCAAGCCCTAGGTTCATGCTGGGTGCCCCCTCTCAGTCAGCGCTTCCACAGGGGCAGGAAGAGCCTCTGTGGAAGGGCGAGGACAGCAGGGAGCAGCGCAGGATGGCCCAGCTGATGTGTTGCCGTGCTCACACGAGCATGTGTCTGTGCCCGTGTCCTCACGACTTGTCCATTCACCCCCTCCCCGAACCTCCATTCCAGCACCCACAAAGCAACCCCTCGGCACTCAGGATGTTCTTCACTTGGAGATGTTGCGGTGGTCACGATGGCGCATGAGTTCCTGTGTTGTCTCAAGTCCCTTCCTGGCTGATTCCTCGAGGGACACAATGACCTGCTCCCTGTCCGTGTGTGGCTCTTTTCTCAAGTCCTTTACAACCCTTTTCACATGTCTGCTCAAGCAGAGTGCTCCTCAGACCTTCTGAAAGGCTAGACCTGCCAGATCTGGGGGTGCCTCCCCTGCAGGCGTTCACCCAGAGGCTGCCTTACATTGTGCTCAGGGCCAATAAAAAATGCCTGCGTGTATTGTTCCTGTGAGATGGCTTATTGAGTTTCCCCCTGAGTTTCTCTGCCAGGAACAGCTAGAACCAGTGAGAGACAGTCTTTGACCCTTGGGGAGCTTTTGGGTCTTTTCAATGAAATTTGGGGGCCAACAACCAATGCCCATGTGACAGATTCCACTGGACTGGGTTCCTTACCTCTGAGAGCCCAACTGGACCAGTGTAGAAAGCATAGTGTTACTTGTTGTTGGGAAATCTCAAAGCTCGTGTTTGAGTTGGAATGAACAGAGGGACTCTGGGGATAAAATTTAAACACGAATAAATAAGCAATTAAAAATAATCTTTTCTTGAGTCAGAGTCTTACTCTGACACCCAGGCTGAATTTGGCCCCCAAATTTCCTTGAAAAGACCCAAAGGCTACCTGAGGGTCAAAGACTGCCTCTCACTGGTTCCAGTTGTTCCTGGCAGAGAAACTCAGGGGGAAGCTCGATAAGCCACCTCACAGCCACTGCAGACTTGATCTCCTGGGCTCAGACAATCCTTCTGCCTCAGCCTCCTGAGTAGCTGAGACTACAGGTGTGTGCCACCATGCCTGGCTAATTTTTTTGTTTTCTGTGGAGATGGAGGTCTCGCTGTGTTGCCCAGACTGGTCTCAAACTCCTGGGCTCAAGCAATCCTCTTGCCTCGGCCTCCAAAGTGCTGTCATTATAGGCGTGAGTCACACACCCGGCCTAAAAATAATTTCAAAAAATTCTGCGATTAGGTGAGTCCTTATGATGTGTCAGGGCATTTAAAATGAATGGCTCTCTGAAGTTGTGTGACTGGCTCTGCAGTCAGACATTGTCCTGAAAGTTGCACAGATGTTGTTTATTTTTCACAACCCTCTGAGAGGGATTAGGGCCTCATTTAACAGGTAAGAAAACTGGGACATGGTCGGACAAGTTGAACATGTAGGGTCCAGCAGCCAGGACACAGAAAGCAGGGACAGAAGCCGGGTCTGCCAGCTCCAAGCTCCAGGCATGTGGCCCCTGACCCATGACACCACTCCTGGGATCCTCAGAGGAGAAGTGCCACCCACTCTGTCTGTGGGTGTAAGAGTTTACATCCAACTGAGGCCAGGCAGATGCACTCAGCCTTCGGGTGTAGAGCATGCTGGGAAAAGGGCAACACTGGCAGGCAGGCAGGCACTCTAGTGGTATGGCCCCAGCCTGGTCATCTTCCCCATACCTTGTGTGGAAAAGGAACAGAAGAAAGTAATAGGACCACATTCATTGAACTCTTCTGAAGATTAAAGGAGTTAAAAGTATGACATGCTTAGAACAGAAGGAGTCAATAAGCGTGGGCAGGGATTATCTGAAAATGGGAACTCAGTTTTAGAAAAGTGAGTGGTGCTGAAGTCATTCATTCCTTTCCACTGAAAACAAACCCTATGGCGGGCTCAGATGAACCGTTCTCCCCTCCCCACCCACAGTTGATGGAGACTTAGGCCACACCAGGCAAAATACAGACGCTGGGACAGAAAACCCAGGAGTAAGGTCTCTCACTCCCTCCACATGGTGATGGCGTCTGCCTGGAGGAGAACTCTGACGTCTCAACCAAAGAAATGCACAGAAGACATCCTGGTCCCCTCTCCAGAAGAATAAGTCGTCCATGAAGGGCCGAGCCTGTTTTGCTCCCCCGTCCTTCCTGGAGCAGCAGGGAGGGAGTCATAGCTTGGGCTCCATTATTTGAGGCTCAGAAGGGTTTCTAGCTGCCCTCTGCTTCACCCCTGCTAAACCAGTTGACAGAAAGAGGTGGGGCTGGTGCCTGCAGAACTGATAGCCAGGGCTGTCCCCTGTATAGAAAGAGAACAGAGTTGCCTCTGATCTCAGATCTCCTGGAGGACAATGGACAGGAGGGTAGAAGTTCCATTAGGGCCAGGAAAAGAGGGCCGGCCACCTGTGGTATGTCTAAGATAGGAAAGCAGGGGGAATGCCACAGGCTCCACTTGGCGCCTGCCCGGCTCTGAGAGTTTTCCGGCACTTAACCCCTTCGCCATCCCCAGCCAGAAGCCCAGTCCAGCATCAGGGGACCCCCCTCGGCTCCCCCAACAAAGTCCTTCCCAGTTAGACCCCTTCTCAGACAACCTGGGAGTCAGGAGAAACTAGAATAGAAGGCGGAGGGAGGGAGGGAGGAAGCAGACAGAAAGGCCAAGACAGAAAGGCCACGTTTGGGTACAGAGCTGGGAGGACAGAGTGGGTGGAGGCTCTGGGGAAGGGAGCAGACAGAAAGGCCAAGACAGAAAGGCCGCATTTGGGTACAGAGCTGGGAGGACAGAGTGGGTGGAAGCTCTGGGGAAGGGCGGGGGTACAGGAATAATCCAAAGGAGAGAAGATCCATTCCACACAACGGAACGAGACTCAACGGAAAGGCGCTATCAGGTCACAAAAAGACATAGGAACCGGACATGCATGTTGGTAAGTGTCGAGGCACATCTGAAAAGGCTGCGTGTTCTAGTTCCGGCTGGAATGGGTGACATTTGAAGACAGGGAAGAGATTAATCGTTGC
>NW_007253393.1:108393-110914 GCF_000164805.1 Carlito syrichta
AGAGGAACAGGTGGAGTGCAAAGGCATTTTTGGAACAGAGAAATAGTTCTGTGTGACACTGTCACATGATATATGTCATTACTTGTTTGTCAAAACCCATAGAATGCACAGCACCAAGAGTGAACCTTCATATACACCAGGCACTGTCACATCTAGTAATATATCTTACAGGTTCATCCATGGAAACAAAGGTGCCACATGAACTCAACTTGTTAGTGAGGGGGGAGGTGTGCAAGGGAGGGGGCATATGGGAACGCAGTCCTGTGTGCTCTATTTTTTTGTAAACCTAAAACTACTCTTAAAAGTCAAGTCTGTCAATTTTTAAAAAAATTTTTTGAGTAGGAGTCTCACTCTGTCATCCAGGCTGGAGTATAAGTGGCATGCTCACAGCCACCACAGCCTCAACCTGCTGGGCTCAGGTGATCTTTCCGCTTTAGCCTTCCAAGTAGCTGGAACTATAGGCACGCGCCACCATGCTTCCCTAATTTTTTTTGATTTATTGTAGAGATGAGGTCTCGTCAAATTGCCCAGGCTAGTCTCAAACCCCTGGGTCCAGGCAATCGTCTCACTTTCTAAGGTGCTGGAATTACAGGCATGAATGAGACACAGCGCCCAGTTAAGTTTATCAATTTAAAAAAACAACAACAAAAAGCAAAGCAAAAACCAACCCCCTCCTCCAAAAGTGAACACCAAGTGAACTGGGCAAGAATCACAGCTTCCTGGGCCTGGATGTTGGAAGCAAAAGGGCCAGTGAAGTGTGGCTGCGGGTCAGCTTCTCAGCCTGTGGCTTAAACCCAATTCCCCTCACACTGCGGTGATTTGAAGGATGGCCGTGGTGGCTCACGCCTGTAATCCCAGCACTTTGTGAGACTGAAGCCGGAGGGTTGCTCGAGCCCAGGAGTTCAAGACCAGTCTGGGCAACATAGAAAGTGCTCATCTCTACAAAAAAATTTTAAAAAATTAGCCAAGTGTGGTGGCACAACTGTAGTCCCAGTTACTTGGGAAGCTAAAGTGGAAGGGTCACCTGAACCCAGGAGGTCGAGACTGTGATAAGCCATGATCATGCCATTGCACTTCAGCCTGGGCAAGAGTGAGACCTTGACTCAAAAATAAAAAAAGGTGGGTCGGGCTCGGTGGCTCAGCCTGTAATCCCAGCACTTTGGGAGGCTGAGGTGAGGGGACAGCCTGAGCCTGCAGGTTTAAGACCATCCCAGGCAACTTGGCGAGACCTCATCTCTACAATAAATCAAAAAATTAGCCGGGCGTTTGGTAGCACGCACCTGTAGTTTCGGCTACTTGGAAGGCTGAGGGGGAAGGATCGGTTGACGCTGGGGTGGCTGTGATCGTGCCACTGCACTCAGCGTGGGCGACAGAGTGAGTAATCCCATGGTCACCTAAGAAGCCTTTTCTTTCCACAGCTTTGGTGCAAAAAGCAATCTGACTGAAAGGATTCGGGTCATTGACTGAATGCAGGGAGGTTGTACCTTTGGACGAGGCACCAACAATGGTGTGCTGAGCTGGGCAGTACCCTCCACCGCCCCTCACGGCTTCTAATGCCAATCCAGCTGCTTTCTGTCAAGGTTCAGCCCTCACATTTCGATATCTCCAGAGGCACAGTCTGAAGCCAGGGACAGAGATGCTCCCCTCCCCCTGCAGCAACACCCGCACCTCGAAATGGGGATAGCTGATCACCTGGTACCCTCAGAGTCCCTGAAAGAGGGCTTCCTTCCGTGCCCAAGTCCAGTGATGCCTGCTGAGAGCCAGGTGGCCCCAAGAGTATGGCCAATGGTGGAAAACAGGCTCCTGGAGCCCATCAGCTCCAGGCCCAGGAGGCCACACTGTTCACACTGCTTGGTGAAGGGCAGATCCTTGATACTGGTCCACATGTGTGCTTGGCAAGGAAAGAGGAATAAACCTTCATCTTCCATGGGAAATTGGAACAACCTAGGTAACCCAAGTTTATGACTTACTTTTCTTTTTCTTTTTTTTATGCATCAGAGTTTCAGTCTTCGCCCTGGCTAGAGTGCAGTGACATGCTCACATCCACTGCAGCCTTGACCTACTGGGCTCAGGTGATCCTTTCGCCTCAGCCTTCCAAGTAGCTGCAACTACAGGCACTCACCACCACGCCCAGCTAGTTTTATGATTTATTGTAGAGACGAGGTCTTGCCAAGTTGCCCAGGCTGGTCTCAAACCCCTGGGCTCAGTCAATCCTCTCGTCTCAGCCTCCCAAAGTGCTAGGGTTATAGGAATGAGCCACCATGCCTGGCTTGTGACTTACTTTTCACTATTTATTTTTATACTTATATATTCATGTTAAGAAGAAAGCCAGTATGTGAGCATGGGTTTTAGACTCAGAAAGCTGATTCTGGATATCATTAATTTGCTTACTGGTATGGCTTTTAGGAGATTTAAGCTCTCTAAGCCTCAGTTTCCACAACTGTGAAATGGGCATATAATCCTGATCTCCCTGGGACGGAGGGATCATGTATCTAAGACACAGCCCAGCTCAGGCTTGGGG
>NW_007253393.1:110934-125844 GCF_000164805.1 Carlito syrichta
GGGGGGGGGGGGGAGGTGGCTGGTGGTAGCTCCACAGTCTTGCTTCTTCCCAACCTCCCCCAGCCCCCCACTCCCAGCCACTAGGAAGGGCCCTCCCCCTCGATGCTCTCAGGCTTGGCTTCCTGTGTATCCTGCAATGACATATATTCCTCAGAATCCATGGAGGGAAGCTCTAGGCTAGGATCTGCTTGAAAAGTGGAGTGGGAGGGAAGGAGGGAGTTGCTGCCATGCTGATGGAATGCTTGTCCTGCAACGGGAGGGATGACACTGAGTCCAGTGGTGCTCCAAGGTAAAAGGCAGTCTGGCGGAGGAGCAGGGGAGGAAGGACTGCTGGGAGGGAGGAGATAACAGATTTTATAGAGATGCAGGGTGAGCAGGTGGGGCTTAAGAGGGGCTCTGTACGCTCTCAAGGCAGAAGGCCAAAGGTGGGGTGGTGGTGGGAGGGGTGGCCTTCAGGGCTGAAGCCACACCCTGGGGAGAGGCACCTGTCATAAACACACAAGGGGGACGGTCCCTCGATCTCACTGCAGCCAGGCAGGTTAATCTCTGTTTATTTTTTTTTTAAATCAAAACTAAAAATCACCCCTCCCAACATTTGAGAAGAGTGCTTCATCACAGTTAAAACCCTCTGTAGCAGAACATCCTGGTGGTCAGAAAGGAGCCCTGCTGGCCCTGCTCGGCCAGGGCTCGGTGGCCTGAGCCATCTCTGTTCTTCTCAGCCGGTCACCGTTCCCTCGAGCCCGTCCACTCAGCACTGTACAGTCAGCCCAATGCTGCTGAGGTCAGTGGCACTGCAGAGTAAGAGATGGTACTGGTCTCGGCTGGGTTTCAGAGTTCACCACCTGGTGCAGCAAGTGCCTGGCGTGTGCCTCTCCCACCCAAGGTCCTGAACATCCACGGAGATGGCAGTGGGAGGAGGCCCAGTGCAGACACGCTGAGAACAGAGATTGAAAGGCAGCTCTGGCTCTGAACCATCGCTGGCAGGGCTACCTCCCGGCCTGGGCCCTCCTGGGTCACAGGGTGGAAAAGTTCATTTAATGTCATCATCGCTCATGCTTGATGTTGGCTTCGCTTCGCTCCAAGGTGACCCCGTTGCTGTTCCGGGGGCCCTCCTTTCTGCTCCAGTCCTTTTCAGTGTAGAACTCAGCTAGCACGGGGCAGTGCTCTGAAGCCACTCCGCCCCAGGACCAGTTATCTGGAATCCAAGGGTTTGTGAGACCTTCTCTCACCACAGCCCAGTGACCTGAAGGGACAGAAGAGAGACCTAGATCAGGACAGGGTGTGTGGGGCTCTAGGCTGGCAGGCAGAGCCAGGGTCCTCGATGGAAATGACTCCTTAGGGAGCTGCTGGCCTGTGCAAACCAGGTCTTAGCAATTTGATTTTCCACATTAAGCGAGGGTTTTTGCATTTAGGTCCTGAAATTAACTACCCAGAGGCCAGGCCTCCTGCACGTTCACACATCAGCTGATTTTGTATCAATTTATGCACCACTATGAATCTGACCAGTGACAGAAATGGATGTCCCATAAAGATGTCCAAAGTGAATAGCTGATTTTGCAAAGCAAATGATACCTAGGGGAGGGGGGCAAGTTCTTTTTCCAGAAAGGGTAAAAAAGAGAAAATGACAGAAGTTTATGAGAAAGTAAAGGTGTTTTAAAAACAAAGATTTGGCTGGGCACGGTGGCTCATGCCTATACTCCCAGCACTCTGGGAGACTGAAGTGAGAGGACTGCCTGAGCCCATGGGTTCGAGACCAGCCTGGGTAACTTAGCAAGATCTCATCTCTACAATAAGTTAAAAAAAAAAAATAGCCGGGTATGGTGGTATGCCTGTAGTCTCAGTTACTTGGAAGACTGAGGTAGAAGGATCGCCTGAGCCCAACAGGTTGAGGCTGAAGTGTCCGTGAGCATGCCGCTGCACTCCACCCTGGGCAACAGAGTGAGACTCCAACTCCAAAAAATACAGCAACAACAACAAACGAAAACCCCAAAGATTTAGAAATGTGAAGTGGGAGGTACATATGAAAAAATTAAATAACAAATAGTTACAAAAACAATTCCAGAAGAGTCAGGAAGCATGGTGTAGTCTTCAGTGCACAGATATTAAGGTTAGTGTAAGGTCTGCAGAGGCCCAGTCTCTGGCTTGAGCTCTGGTGCACCTAGCTGTCAGTGACCAGCACCTCCTCCTGCACCTCAGGGAAGCGGGCGGATGAAATGATTTCTGACTTCCCTCCAGCCTTGTCGGCTCAGCTTCCCCAGCACTTCTCATGAGAGCAGGTGCTTTTCACCAGCATCCTCCTTGGACCTGGGTGCCCTGCTGTTACCCAGGCAACGCTGTGGGTTGGCCTCTGTGTCAGGCCAGGAGCCCGTGCCTGCACACTGCCTCTCGCCTAGTTTGATGACTCTCACTCCTGAGACTCCCTTCCTTTGTTCTCTGGATCCTCCTGTGACAGAGTCCAGCAGGAAACCAGTGCCCAGAGAGAGGCAGGAGAAGCTGGGGACACAGTTGAGACTAGAGCTGGTGACAGTCTTGAGGCTCTTGGCCCTAGCTACAAGTTAGACTCTCTTGCGACAGGACCTAAGCATTAGGACTTTCTTTATTTGTTTTTTGGTTTTTTTTTGAGTTGGAGTCTCACTCTGTCGCCCAGACTGGAGTGCAGTGGCCACTCCTCGCACTGCAGCCTCCACCTGCTGGGCTCCGGCGATCCTTTCGCCTCAGCCTTCCGAGTAGCTGGAACTACAGGTGCGTGCTACCATGCCCGGCTGATTTTTGATTTGTAGAGATGAGGTCTCGCCAAGTTGCTCAGGCGGGTCTCGAACCCGCGGCTCAGGCAATCCACTCACCTCAGCCTCCCAAAGCGCAGGTTTACAGGCTGAGCCACCCAGCCCGGCGACTTTCCTTATTTGCAAGCTTCTCATGGAAGTATACCACACATCTGCTGGGATTCTGGAAAGCTTCCAACCACAGTTCAGAACCACCATTCTTATCTTGAATCCAAAGACCCTGCCCTGCCTTCCATTTGGCTGACTCACTGTGTCCTGCTCAGCAGGTTACTAGCTGGGGGAGGGTGACAGCTTTTCAGGGCGGAGATTACTCACCACACCCTGCCTATGTGGAGACCTGAGCACTTCTCCCTTCCTACTGTGACACCCCAGCAGTGTGTCGGGACACGACATTCCAAAGTAGGGTGCCTAAATGTTTGACAAATGTTTGCTGAATGACTAAGTGTCTGTAAAGTTAGGGTAAGCTATCAGCTCATCTCTGAATCAGGATTCTGCTAACCTATAACCAAGTAGGCCCCGGACACACCCAGTTTTCCCTTGGAGATCAGTGGGTGTCTTTTAATTATTTGCCACACCCCACTTCACTCTTAAAAGTGTCTCTGATTGAATGATAATTACAGTCACCTAAACAATACCCCCAAAAACGCCCACACAAAAGGTAAGATAACTTCTGTCAGTTCAGACCTGCTTCTCTCACTCCACTTCTGAACAGGAGGAGGGATGAGTGAGTTCTGCCTTACCTGTGAAAAGCTTCTTGAAGCTTTTACTGATCCAGATGTTGTCCAGAGACTTGGAGCCTTGAGGATTCTTGGTGCTGATGTTGGTGAAGGTGTGTGCCGGGACCAGGGGGTGGAATTTCTCTTTCCTCAGGATATCATAGTCGCTGCTGTCTGGCCCTTGGCCAAAGTCCCCCAAAATAATCACATCTTTTTCTCCTGGAAGTGGAAGAAAGAAAAAAGGAATTTCAGAATTGGTGAGAAGTAAAAGTCAACACTGACGACAGCCCTTTGAAAAGGGACTGTGATTCTTTGATTTGATCCCCAGGTTAGGACTGAGACGTGGTTCTCATTCTTCCAATTTTTCTAAATTTCTTGTGCAAAATAACCCCGAACATTAAGAAGAGGTCAGTAACACATCCGGAAATGAGAGGTGATGTCATACAGAAATCACCCTTGTTTAAGCTCCTGGGGTCCAGAGCTCACAGCAAAAAAAGGCCTAAGAGTCTTGCCCGGACAGTTGACAAAAACTCAGTATTTACTGGGTTACCTATTGTGCAGTAGATTCAGAAATGAATAAAACACAACTGTTCTCAGGGAGCTCATGGTCTAGTGGGAGAGACAGACTAGAAAACAGGTAAGAGCAGAGGGTAGTTGCAAAAACAAAAACACATACAGAGACCAACATACACAAGGAAAGATGGTCAGGGCAGGCTCCCTGGAGGAGGCAGTGACTGACTTGGGTCTTTGAAGATGCACAAGAGCTGGGCGCCGTGGCTCACACCTGTAATCCCAGTACTTTGGGAGGTGGGGGCAAGAGGATTGAGTACAGGGGTTCAAGACCAGCCCGGGCAACTTGGTGAGATCTCATTTCTACAATAAATAAAAAAATTAGTCAGGCGTGGTGGTGTGCACCTATAGTTCTGTTACCTGGCAGGCTGAGGTAGAAGGATCAACTGAGCCCAGCAGGGCTCTTTTTGTTTATGAGGCTGCAGTGGCCGTGAGTATGCCACTACACTCCAGCCTGGGTGACAGAGTGAGACTCCAACTTAAAAAAAAAAAAAAAAAAGCGGAAGCAGCAGCTGTTCGCTGACTGGAGGTGACTGCCCAGGGATCAAATTCAGGCCAAAGGACCAGGGAAAAGGCTGGGTCTTCCTGGCATTCACCGTGCAGCCAAGGCATTTGTCTACCATGTTGATATCAGTATCTACCTCTACTGCTGTGGGTTGTTGGTAAGGCTATTCCCAGTAGAATATCAGGAAAAACAAAGCTGAGGTGAGCATTCCATTGAAATGTGTGCCCCCACTTTCTGCACAGAGATCCCATCAGAAAGCACGGTCATTGCCAAGGTTCTGGATACACGCTGCCAGGTGGCTTCCAAAGGCTGGTTGATTTCCACCTGCCCAGCAGCATAAGACAGGTCCTCTCACTGCAGCCCCCACCAACATGGAGTGTTTTCACAGAAATGTTACTTTAGATGTGAAGATGGCATTTTTTTTTTGCTTGTGGAAACACAAGGTGTGCTTCCCTACTTCGGGCTGGAATATCTAGATACCCATGTTACTTGGAATTCTGCTACATGAGAGAGAGAGCTCTCTTCTTCCCAGTGTGTTAACTTACAGTCATTTATTTATATTAGTATGGACTTATGGATCCATGTCTTACACTCAGATTTATACTTATTTGAACACGATATGGTAACTGGGAGTTTTTTTTGCGTCAGGGTCTCACTCTGTTGTCCAGGCTGGAGTGCAGTGGCATGAGCACGACACTCCACAGCCTCAACCTCCTGGGCTCCTCACCGCCATGCCTGGCTAATTTTAAAAATATTTAGCAGGGTGCGGCATTCACGCCTGTGATCCTAGCACTTTGGGAGTCTGATGCCTGAGCCCAGGAGTTCAAGACCAGCCTGGGTAACATGGTAAAATTTTGTCTCTACAAGACTGGTCCAATGGGAGAGGCAGATTAGAAAACAGATAAAGGCAAAAAAAAAATTAGCCAGGCGTGGTGGCATACACCTGCAGTCCTAGTTACTTGGAAGGCCGAAGTAGAAGGATTGCCTGAGCCCAGGAGGTCGAGGCTGTAATGGCTGTGATCGTATCACTGCACTCTAGTCTGGATGACAGAGACTACAACTCAAAAAATAAATAAAATAAAACAAAATTTTGTAGAGACAAGGTTTTACTATGTTGCCCAGCCTTGATTGTGAAATGTTTTAATTAAACCAATATTAGCTTTATGTACCATCCCCATTCCTGTCAGGGCAGGTGAACCCCTGCTCCCATTACACACATATGAGCAGATGTGTTGATTTATTTTTGCACAAATAATAGCAATTTTTTTTTTTTTAGTTGAAGTCTCACTCTGTCACCCAGGCTGGCGTGCAGTGTTATACTCATGGCCACCCCAGTGCTGACCTGCTGGGCTCCGGCGATCCTTCTGCCTCAGCCTTCCAAGTGGCTGGAACCACAGGCATGCACCAACATGCCCGGCTAATTTTTTGATTTATTGTAGAGATGAGGTCTCGCCAAGTTGCCCAGGCTGCTCTCAAACCTGTGGGCTTAGGCAATCCTCTCATCTCAGCCTCCCAAAGTGCTGGGATTATGGGCATTAGCCACCATGTCTGGCCAATAATAGCAATTTTACTGTTTGGTTCCTATCTGCTTCAAGTCAGTTTTCGAGCATTTTTTTCTTTTTTAAATAAGGGGGTTCTTTTCTTTCTTCTCTTTTTCTTTTTTTTTTTTTTTTTTGAGCCAGGTCTCACTCTTGCCCAGGCTGGAGTGCAGTGGCACACTCACAGTCACCCCAGCACTGGGCTCTGGTGATCCTGCCGCTTCAGCCTTCCAGGTAGCCGGAACTACAGACATGCACTACCATGCCTCGCTAATCTTTGATTTATTGTAGAGATGAGGGTTTGCCAACTTCCCTTTATCACTAGTTGTTTTTCTTCTCTTCTTATTTATTTATTTGTTTTTGGAATTGGAGTCTTACTCTGTCACCCAGGCTGGAGTACAGTGGCACGATCACTGTTCACCGCAGCCTCGAATGCCTGAGCTCAGGGCAGTCCTTCCGCCTCAGCCTCCTGAGTAGCTGGGATTACAGGCACATGCCCCCACACCAGCTCACTTTCTGAGCTATTGCAGAGATGAGGTCTCACTATGTTGCCAAAGCTGGTTTTGAACTTCTGGGCTCGGCTGGGCATGGTGGCTCACGCCTACAATCTCAGCACTTTGGGAAGCTGAGGTGAGAGAATTGGCTGAGCCTGCGGGTTTGAGATCAGCCTGGGCAACTTGGTGAGACCTCATCTCTACAGTAAATTAAAAAAAAAATTAGCCGGATATGGTGGCATGGGCTTGTAGGTTCCAGCTACTTGGAAGGCTGAGGGCGGAAGGATCGCCTGAGACCAGCAGGTTGAGGCTGCGGTGGCCAGGAGCATGCCACTGCTCTCCAGCCTGGGTGAAAGAGTGAGACTTCAACTCAAAAAAAAAAAAGAAAAAAGGACTCCTGGGCTCAAGTAATCCTCCTGCCTCAGCCTCCCAAAGTGTTGGGAATATAGGTGTGAGCCACAGTGCCCAGCTTTTACCATCATGTTTCTAATTATTTTAAATTTTTGAATTTTATTAAGAATGAGATCTTTGTTTTTTTCCCATTATATTTTCTAAGTGATTATTGTTGCTATACACCAAAAGGTACTAATCTTTGTATTTTTATTTTGTAACTAGGCAGTTTTCTTAATTCTCTGACTGGAAATAATTTTTTCCCTTAACTTTAGGTATAACAAACTGACAATTATATCCTCTAAAAACAGTGATACCTTGTGGTCTCTTTCCCCCAGTTCCTCATTTCACCCTATCAATCCAAACTAATTAGAAGAAAGAGGTCATGAAGAGTTACTGAAAAGCCAACAAAACTCTACAGGCAGCGTAGTAGAAGACTGGTTCTTGGACCCAGTTCTAAAGGAAACAGCTGATGACTGGGAGTATGGAATGTGGGCTCTGTCACTTCCTGGTTCCGTGACCTTGGGTCCACAAAAGGGGTGGAACAATCCAGTTCCTCCTGGGCTGCTGTCAGGATTAGAGGAGCCGCTGCAAGCACCTGGTATGGGACACTTCACATGGAGCTTGGGCCCCTTCCTGTCAAGTTTCCTGCACCAGGTTCACAAGTTTGCCAGGGAGACACTCAGCAAAGTTAAACACTTGTGCTTAAGTAAGGACTACAGAGTGGTTTCAGAGCCAAAGTGGAAATGCTTTCTCTTCAAGCATTTTCTTTTTTCTTGTTTGAGATGGGGTCTCCTGTTGCCCAGGTTGGAGTGCAGTGGTGACATCATAACTCACTGCAGCCTCCATTTCCTGGGTTCAAGAAATCCTACTGCCTCAGCCTCCCAAGTATCTAGGACTATATATATGCACCACCACACCAAGTAAAATTTTTTTTTTTTTTTTTGAGTTGGAGTCTCACTCTGTCGCCCAGACTGGAGTGCAGTGGCCGCTCCCGGCCACTGCAGCCTCAACCTGCTGGGCTCCGGCGATCCTTCCGCCTCAGCATTCCGAGTAGCTGGAACAACAGGCGAGCGCTACCATGTCTGGTTAATTTTTAATTTATTGTAGAGATGAGGTCTCGCCAAGTTGCCCAGGTGGGTCGGCCTCCCAAAGTGCTCGGTCTCCCAAAGTGCTGGGATTACAGGCTGAGCCAGCGAGCCCAGCAAATTTTTATTTTTTGTGGAGGCGAGGTCTCACTATGTTGCCTAGGCTGGTCTTGAACTCCTGGCCTCAAGCGATCCTCCCACCTCAGTCTCCCAACGTACTATGATTATGGCATAAGCCACAACATCCAGCCCTCTTGAAGTATTTTAGGCATTTCTCCCACAGTGTGATTTACCCTAGAGGAAGAGTGATAGTCATGAAGTACATATTTTCCAAGCACGGCACAGGGAACTATGACCCCCGGCTAAGATCCAGAGGGTTCCCTGAGATTCTGCCTGACCCTTCTAGTTGTAAGTTCACTTGAGGGCAGCCAGGTCACCATGGGGTTGGGGGGAGGCAGTGTTTCTATCACACCCTGCAAAGGGAGGCTTTAAGGAAAGTAGTTAATGAACGAAGTCATAAATGCATCAGGGACACTTGACAAACCTTCTGCTTGCCAGGAATCTGCTTCAGTGATGATGGCCAGAGGAAAAGAACCGACCCTGATGGCCACCAGAGGGCGCTCGTACACTGCAGATGGCGCCCTCCTCCAGGGCGTGGGGTCAAAGATCCTGGCAGCTCCACTGAGCGCCTTGCATGCTAGATCACAGTAACCTGGGCCCCCAAATCAGAGCAAGCCCAAGTCATCCTGGGAAATCAGTACCGACTTCCAACAGGACAGCCAACTTGAGAAGAACACTAATGGTCACAACCCTTTCCTGGCCAGCATTCATGACCATTCCCTGAGCCCTCGCCGTGTGTTGGGCACTGTGCTGCCCACGTCCTGGGGACTGGTCCCTGCTGTTGACTCTGGCGTTGTATACATCCGAGGATGACCACAACCCTGTGGGGGCAGCTGCTGTCGCCATCTTTGCTCTGCAAGTGGGAAGCTAAAGCTCCCAAAGGCTGACAGGCTTCCCTAGAGTCACCAAGTCAGCCCTCAAATCCAGGGCTCTTCACAAAGCTCAGGAACGGAGGAAACACAAGGATATGGGACAGGTGCTGGGGCAGGTGTGTATAAATCCAAGGATGGCCACAACCCGTGGGGCAGGTGCCGTCACCATCTTTGTTCTACAAGTGGGAAGCCGAGGCTCCCAGAGGATGACAGGCTTGCCCAGAGTCAGAAAGCCAGCCCTCAAATCCAGGGCTCTTCACAAAACTCAGGAACGGAGGAGACACAAGGGCGGGGCTGCTGTCTGCTGTGACACATCACGTGTGGGGCACAGTGTCGGCAGACACTCGACAAGCACAGGGTCAACAAACCAGTGGGCGAGGGATGAGACACCTCAACATCAGGGTGCAGCGTGATCTTGAGAGGAAGGAAGAGAAAGATGCTGCATTTCTTGAACACCAAGAGAAACTGAAGGTTACGAAAGACGGAGGCAGGAGGTCCCCCTATGAGGGAGGTTTTCACTGCGATGCAGACTTGAAGAAACTTGGGCCAAAAAGACAACTATGAAATCAGGAGAGATGCTGGTGTCAGGGACCAATAAAGCCCCAGCTCTGAGTAACCTCAGGAGGGAAAACAATGCTTCTCTTTTTCGAACAAGCACACACGGATTTCTTACAACTCATGTTCCTTTGGTTCAACAAGTGTTGGTAATGACATTGAGGCACTTCTTGCCACTGAGAATCCTCAGGTACACACGAGCCTGACTTCTCCCAGAAGGCCAGATCTGCCTGGGGTGAGCGCCTCTGTTGGTCCCTTGGTTTCCAGAAGCAAGATGAGAATGCTCGGGGCTGACTTCCTCAGAGTCCTTGGATTTATACAACGCCGGTGTCAACAGCAGGGACCAGTCCCCACTGAGGGACCATCCTACCCTGATGGCAACCCTTCTTTCACACCCTATTTCATGCTCGCTGAGTTCACAGAGGGAGATTCTATCCCCAGTCCCTAGTCCGGGCCGAAAGAAGAGGACTCCATCCGGGCACCAGCATATTCCTGATGCCAATGTGCATGCACATTCCAGACAGAGGCAGAGAGGCCCAGAGTTTGCTCACCAAATCGGTTCTGCTGGCTCTGACAGAAGCCTGTAGAATAAAGGCTTTGTCTCTGCTTCAGCCAAAGCCCTCTGCTGATCTATTTACCCTTTCTGGACCTGAGTGGGTCAGAGCACCTCCTGAATCCCTGGGTCTTAAGTGTCACCAGCAAACAATTAATTGGATATTAGTTAGTGGCAGGGGACACAGGGAGCATGAGTCACTGTCCCTGCCTGGACGCGTCAAGGCCGGGCCAGGCCGTGGGCCAACAGTCCCTTGGCAACCTGGAACAACAGCCTGCCCAAGGTTTTCTGATAAAAACCTGACCACTCTGCTCCCTGGATATCAGAGAGAAAAAACAGTGACTGCTGATGGCTATCAGAGGAGTCAGGGATTGGCTTCTTTCCATTTTGTTTCCATGTAAAGAGAAGGCAAAGCTTGAGATGAAGACCAAGAGACAATTTCACAGATGTGAAGAGCTCTCAAGTCACCCTTTCTTTTTCTTTTGAGTTGGAGTCTCACTCTCATCACCCAAGCTGAAGGAGTGCAGTGGCACACTCATGGTCATCACAACCTCGACCTGCTGGGCTGAGGCGATCCTTCCACCTCAGCCTTCCAAGTAGCTGGAATTATGATGCATGCCACCACACCTGGCTCATTTTTGTGATTTATTGTAGAGACGAGGTCTCACCAACTTGCCCAGGCTGGTCTCGAATCCCCGGACTCAGGCAATCCTCTTGCCTCAGCCTCCCAAAGTGCTGGGATTATAGGTTGAGCCACTGCGCCCAGCCTAAGTTGCCCTTTTTAGTGGGCGAGTGACTGTAGGAAGACAATTTTCTATACAGCTGCTTCTTGGATGGAGCATCTCAGCTTAAACAGTTCTTTTGACCTTTTTTTGCAGCCTGGGGACTCATTTAAGGAGAACGCTTGGTCAGAATGTCCTGATTCAAAATAAAAGCTTGCACTCCAGTGCTCACACCAGCATCGTTCATGACAGGCCAAGGGAAAGCCACTCAAGTGTTCAACAAAGACAAATGGAGAAACCACACAATGTGGTGTGTATATGTACAGTGGAATATTATTCAGCCTTAAAAAGGAAGGAAATTCAGACACATGCTACGACACAAATGAACGTCGAAGCCATTATGCTAAGTGAAATAAGCCAAACACAAAAGGACAACTGTTATAGAGTTCTATCTGTAAGAGGACCCTAGAGTAGTCAAATTCATAGAGACAGGAAGTAGAAGGGCAGGTAAGGGGGCTGTGGGGGTGGGGCATATCGGGAGGTATTGTTTAGTGAGGACAGGGCTTCAGTTTGGGAAGATGAAAGAGTTCGGGGGTTGATGGTGTTGATGGTTGTACAACAGTATGAATATATTTAGTGCTACTTACAAATTATTATTATTTTTAACATTTTTTATTTTAAAGATGTGGAGTACAATTCAGGATTAGGTATACAAATGTTCATTATGCAGGTACCCTTGTTGATGAGGTGTGCCCCTCCCCCGGCAGTTTCCCACTACTGCCAATCCCTTTCTTACAGCATTATGAAAGTTGTTCAAGGTCCACTTGTGAGGGAGAGCGTGTGATATTTGGTTCTCTGTTTCTGTGATAGATCATTCAGTATTATAGCTTCTAAGTGCATCCAAGTTACTGCAAAGTCCACATGTTTAGCCTTCTTTATGGCTGCATAATATTCGATTGTGTGTATGTACCACTTTTTTTTTCTTTTAATCCAGTCCACTTTCAATGGGAAGCACGGTTGGCTCTATGTTTTTGTCATTGTGAACAATGCTGAAATAAACATGCATGTGCAGGCATCTTTTTTATAGAATGATTTGATTAGTGATGCTGAACATTTTTTCATGTATCTGTCTATTCATCTCTTTTGCCCACTTTGTAATAGGGCTGTTTGGTTTTTTTTCCTTTTAGCATGTTTGAGTTCCTTGTAGATCCTAGATGTTAGGCCTTTGTCAGACATACAGTTGACAAATTTTTTCCTCATTCTGTGAGTTGTCTCCCTGCTCTCTTGACGGTTTCTTTGGCTTTGCAGAAGCTTTTCAGTTTGATGAGGTCCCACTTGGCTATCTAATCTCTCATGGTATGGGCATTTGGGGCTTTGATCAGGAATTGGTTGCCTATTCTAATTTCTGTAAGGGTGTCTCCTGTATTTCTAAGGTTCTTATAGTTTGAGGTTTTATGTTTAGGTCTTTGATCCATTTGGAGTTAACTTTTGTGTTTTTCCAAGCACCATTTACTGAATAGGTTCTCCTCTCCCCAGTCATTGGAGTAGAGACTTTGTCAAAGTGAAGTAGGTTGAGAAATTGAAGTTCTGCTTCCAGAATCTCTATCCTGTTCCATTGGTCCATATGACTGCTCTTGTACAAAATATTAAAATGATAAATTTCATGCTATGCATATTTTGCCACAATAAAAAATATTGTCTAAAATCTAAGTTTGTAGTTTGAAATATTTTTGTAGAAGAATCTTCACAAATCGCCCATGGTGAGGGACCAATTTAACAAGAAGAAGTCTTAGAAGACTAGAGAATATTGATCAAGACTCAAGGACACAGAAGAGAGTTCCAGGCCTCCAGCCGCAAACCCTCACAGAAAAAAGGCTGGCATTTTGAATAACAAAGCACAGCCCAACAGCTCACCGTCTTGACAGGCTTGTCAACTTCCCCTTCTGGTAACCAAGAGCAGAAGCCCTTCTCTATTAGCTGGGGCAGAGTCTGGACACAGAGGCCACACCTTTTCCCTGGAGTTCTGCTCTTTCCAGTGTTCTCTTAATTCTTTTAGTATTTGAGAGGCAGTTAATGCACATGGAGTGCCTTGAGTGTGCCCGGTACTGCCACAGACACTCTGATGCAGCTCTCGGGGTACTCTCGTGAGGTGGGTAGTCATTTTCCCCATCAGATGTGGCTTGAAATGATCTGGTGACTTACCCAAGCTGCTACAGCTGCTGAAGAAGCTGAGATTAAAACCTAGCTTTTCTGGCAGGTTCAAGTTCTTTCAGTGAGATCTGCACCCTACCAGAGAGAAAAACTCAATTTGCCACTAATCGGGACTTCACCATTTCCTCTTGTCACCTCCTGCCTGTTTCACGATAGTGTATACCAATCTGCAGGTGATACCACCAAGTGGCACCCTGAGACAGCTGAAGCCAGGGTAAGCTGTCTTGGGGCAAGGGTGCCCCACTTTTCTCTTTCCTTCTAGTCCTTTCCATACAAGAAAGGCTGAGAAGCCACAAAGTGGACACCTTGGAACCCATGTACTGGTTCACAGAGGCAAAGCTGTGGCATGCAGGGTGTCAACCAGGCTCCCTGAGATGCAGAGGGTTTGACGTCCCCTAAACCCAAGACTTGCATTGCTGATAATGGCCAGCCCAAAGATAATGGGCAAAGAAGAGAGATGGCCAGGAGGAGGCGATACTGTCCGCCGGCAGATTTTTGGCAGAGATGCAGAGAAAAACCACTTCCTACCTTTCAGTGTTTCCTGCAGCGTCTGTGCGAAGCTTGCCAGTCGGTGGCCATCACTATGATTCTTTCTTGGGTTCTCACCCCCTGAGAGGGTCAGGGCTGCCAGGTGAAGGTTAACAAGGGTCAGGTCACTACTTCCCACCTGGGCAGGAGGAAACAAAGTGATAGGGAAAGGCTTAGATGCTCATATTTCCTGTATCTGTTTACAACCGACTCATAAACAGCTTTGGGCACACAGTTGGCAATGGTGAGCAAAACCACAGCTCCACCCCTGGGAGATTATTCGAGGTGCTACAGCTTAGATTTCTCCAAGGCACCTGTGGAAACAAGCCCTATTTTGTTCCACCAGCCCACCCCCAACAGCCCAGCCCCTACTCCTTAGGGCTTCAAAAATTGGGCATATGTCTGATTTATCTTTTCCTTCTAAGCAATCATACATAAGAAGGAAGTGGTGCTGGCAGCTGTTTGTTATAAAAAAAAAAAATTGGGCTGGGCTCGGTGGCTCAGCCTGTAATCCCAGCACTTTGGGAGACTGAGGTGAGTGAATTGCCTGAGCCCACAGGTTTGAGACCTGCCTGGGCAACTTGGCGAGACCTTATCTCTACAATAAGTCAAAAATTAGCTGGGTGGGGTAGCGCGCACCTGTAGTTCCAGCTACTCAGAAGGCTGAGGTGGAAAGATCACCGGAGCCCAGCAGGTCAAGGCTGCAGCGGCCGGAAGCGGCCACTGCACTCCAGTCTGGGTGACAGAGTGAGACTCCAAGTCAAAAAAAAAAAAAATGGGCTCTTCCTCACAAGGCCAGCCTGAGATCTTCTGCCAGGACCCACCGATGGGGTCTACCTCCGCCCCGACTCCACATACATCCCACACTTGCCCCTCTGGGTTCTTCTCTCTCTGGAGCCTGCGGTAGCCAAATGCCCACTGTAACTTAATTTCAAACATGCCCGAACTAAAGGCTTGCAGAATCTGAGCAGCCCAGGACATGCCCAGGCCCGTACCCCAGGGAAGCAGAAATGCCGGGTCAGAGTTAGTCTTCTGGGCATTGCAGCACTGCTCAGCTGCTCAAAGTTGGGTAATCCCGCCCTTCCGTTCATACTAGCAACCAGCATAAACACTTCCAGGAAGGGAAGGGGAGTAGGGGAGCCCCCAGGAAGTGGGGGGTGCCAGCCTTGTCTTATGGATGTGGCCTCAGTTTGCTACCATCCAGGACTGGGAACTCTGCAGCTGTGGTTCTGATCTCCAGGGAAGCCACTGTAAGGCGGGGTGGG
>NW_007253393.1:125864-156184 GCF_000164805.1 Carlito syrichta
GGGGTGGGTTGGGGGGATGGTAGGTGGTGGTGGGGTGGGCGGTCCACACTGTCTGAGGAGATAAGCCACATGTCTGGACCATACCACTTGCCTGAACTAGAATGTGACATGAAGTGCAAGAGGCCAAGTGCTTGTCTAGGGGACTGCTTTATTTAGAGGATCTGGGCTAATCACTCATGGCACAATAGTGTTTTCTCATTAGCCTGTTATAAGTAGCCTGCCTTTCAGAGACACTGGCTGGTTCTGGAGACAGCCCTGCATGGCCAAAGCCAGAACAGCTACTTGATCTAATAAAGGGGCCCAGGGCCAGGCGTGGTGGCACGTGCCTATAGTCCCAACACTTTGGGAGGCCGAGGCTGGAGGATAGCTTGAGCCCAGGCGCTGGAGACCAGCCTAGACAACATAGCGAGGCCTCGTCTCTACAACAAAATTAATTAGTTGGGCAGTGGCATATGCCTAAAGTCCCAGCTATTCAGGAGTCTGAGTGGGAGGGATCGCCTGAGCCCAGGAGATCGAGGTTGCGGTGAGCTGTGATGGTGCTATTGCATTCCAGCCTGGGTGACAGAGTGAGACCTTGACTAAACAAACAAACAAAAAAACAAAGGGGCCCAGTGTGGTGTCAGGCGGCTTAAAGTAGATACCTGGATGACTTAGGCATCAGTACACAACCCACAGACACCCCTGGGTGCATGTGTGCAGACAGAATACCATCATGGACAAGGGTGTGAGAGACACCTCAGTGTGTGAGCACCCATCGACTTGCAGCAGTGAGAGGTGGTGCATGGGTTTGTAGCCCCTAACACAGAGGCTGCCCCTAGTCCCATCTCTTGTCAGAAATAAACTATGCTGGGCGTGGAAGTGACTCGTGGACTCCAGAACTGTGCTGGGACACTCAGAAAGGAGGGGGTCTCACACGTCTGGCAGGGGATGGGCTTGCTGGGCTTTGCAGCAAGGAACCAGGCAAGGGCCCATGCTTGCCTGACCTGTGATCCTACAGCTAAGCACCCTGGGGATCAGGTTCACTGCCTGCCTACTTGGTAACCTGTTTGTCCCCTGGCTTCTCTGCCCTCCTGCTGCCCAGCTTCTGACTATTTTGAGGTTCATTAACACCTCCCAAGGGTACCAGTGAAGGAGAGAGACGGCCCTTGGATGATTTGCTTAGCTGCTCCCAGACTCTGGTGAGACAGAGACTCCCACGTGGGCAGGTGATGCTGGTGATGGGGCTGCCCCTAGCCCACTGCCCCAAGCTCCTCCTGAATCTCCCCTACACCTGGATGACCCCTGGATGGTCCCCTTCTCCATGGTGATAAAGGAATCAGGCCCGAGAGGCAGCCAAGGAAATGGGGTTCCTCAGAGCAGTTTTGCCGCTCTCGGACCCAGACACTCCCAAACACTAAGCTTTGCTAATCAGGGGGCTGAAGAATCACTGACGGCACTTGTGACCAAGCAGACAGTCCAGGGTCCCATCCCCAGAAATTCTGTATGTCTGGAGTCGAGTCTAGGAATCCTTGATTGTAAGAAACTCTCCCTAGGTGATTCTGATATGTGTCAGGTGTAGAAGCTGCCTGGATCTCCCTCCTTACCCCCTCTCCTGCCCAGATATCAGAGTTATCAGGGCTGAGAGCCCCCCCAAATCCCTGTCACTCCTGCCCAGACAAGATCACCTGCCAAGATCACCCCAGAAGCAGGTGTGGACCCCACCCTGAAGACAAAAACCAAAGCAAAAAGACGAGGCTTTCCTCACTCCTGGTTTTACAAATAGACACTTTCTGTCCCTTTTTAGGAAGAAGTGGACTGTCACAGATAACGAGGAGCAGGTACCTTGAACCATGCGAGGTATGGGCTGGGGCCTGCAGGCTTCCCGTGCCCGTTGCTGGGTGAGCTCGCCTGCAAGACGGCGTCTCTCAGCTCCAGGCCGGCCGATGTGTCCCACAGGAATCCCGAGTACCCGGCCCCCTGCAGTGGAGAGGGAGACAGAGTCTTGATGCCAGAGTCCCAATGCCACACAGTGCAGCCCCACACAGTGCAGAAGGGAGGCAGGAGAGGCCAGAGAGACTGTGGGGAGGCGGTGGGCTCTGCTCTGGGTCTGGATCACTTGCACAGGGACTGTTTCTAAACCAAAAGCACATCACAAAAGCCAAGCCACAGCGAGCTCTTCCTTGTCCCCCAGCTAACCTCCCTCCAAAATAATTTCACATACTGCAAATCCCAGAGCACACACACCCAGGGTACCTGGGTGATTGCTTCTCTTTTGTGGGGGAGGTGGGGGAAGCCCAAACCAGGCACAGAGTCATCTGAATCATCACATCTCATGCGGAAGCCACTCATACCCCCATTTGCCAGATGAGGACACTGCTGAGAATAAAAAAATGGAACTCCAAGAGTTGAGTTTTGCTTACTAATTAGCTGCAATTTACAACATACGGTGCCCGGAAGCTAGCAAAAACTCAATTAACATTGGCTGGATGAACAGAGGTAAGAGCTGACAGTCGTAATGGTTTGGAACTGGTCAAGGATCCTCCCCAGGTGGACAGAGCCACACAGAGAGATCTGACACCAGGGTCAGAGGCCCAGAGGGCTGGGGGGGGGGTGGGCAGACAGGCTACAGGGTGGCATGGGGCAGAGTCCCAGGCCTGGTGCTAAACCCCTGCAGGCTCTGGCAATCAGAGAGGCTGCACTGAATCTGCCTGCTTCATGCTGCTGCCACTGGGGATTTCTCGTGGAAGAAGACATGCTTCTCCTCCTCTCACCACCCCAGCTTTTGGAGGCTCTGCTGGCCTGAGTGCACTGCCTCAGCACCTGTTGCCTGGGGCCATCAGCTCATCCTCCCAGGGGCCAGTGATACACTGCTTCTGACCATCTGTCGCCACGTCTCCAGCATCAGCTCAACACCTAACGGGCTCAAGCCCTCATCTAAACATGTATGTTTTTAAGATGAGGGAGGGAGGGAGAGAGGAGGGAGGGAATGAAGGGGGGAAATAGTGTTTTGCATGCTGTGAACTTCTATATTTTAAAATTATCTCCTAGGCCAGGCATGGTGGCTCCCCACCTGGGGAGGATCCTTGACCAGTTCCAAACCATTAGGACTGTCAGCTCTTACCTCCGCTCATCCAGCCAACATTAATTGAGTTTTTACGCCTATAATCCCAGCACTCTGGGGAGGCTGAGGCAGCAGGAGGCCAGAAGTTTGAAACCAGCCCAGTGGCGTGTGCCTGTAGTCCCAGCTATTGAGTGGCTGAGGTGGGAGGCTGGCTCGAGCCCAGGAGGTTGAGGATGTGGCGAGTTATACTCGTGCTACTGTACTCCAGCCTGGGTGACAGAGAAAGACACTGCCTCTAAAAATAAATAAGCATATAGATAAATAGATGAATCAAATAAAAATAAAATGATCTCCTGAGTACTGGCTTAAGGTTTCAGTCCCACCTGAGTCACTTAGCCACGAGTCCTCAGGTGAGCCACTGGGTTTTTCTAAATCTAGTTTCCTCAGGTAAATAGGATTGCTCTGTTGGCTTTGGAAGATTCTCTCCTTGTTTGCCGTTTCCCAAGTGATGGTGCCAGAGTAACCTACTTAAAGCTTCGCTCAAGTCATCTTTTGTCTAAAACCTCCAGTGGTTCCCTACTGCCCCCAGAGCAAGAGTCCTTCGTGGTGGGGCCTGCACCCTCCTTTGCAGCACTGCTTCCTACACCTGCACAACACGGTCCTGGCAGCACTTCCCCCTCCTGGGAGTCTTTCTCAGTTCCCCTCTCCTTTGGGACAGCAGCGGGAGGAGCACGGGCCTTCCAGTCAGAGACAGCGAACCAGGCTCTGGTCCAGCATCACCTCACATCACAAATGGTTGGGGCAAATTGTTTCATATTACTGGGTTTCCACCTCCACAGCTGTAAGCTGCCCCTCCATCCCCCCTCAGCTTTGGTGTGAGGACAGGGAACTGAATCAAAGGTGCCTGGGCACAATTTCAGGCACTGGAAAAATGGCAGTGGCTGCCACCACGTCCTCATGTTTGTCTAGCATAGAGAGTGGACAATCGTGATCTGCAGACTTATTTTGTTTGATTCACATAGTATTTTAAAAATTTTTTTTGATAATCTGTCCATGTTTAAAATTCAGGAAATTTCTCATTAAAATGAAACGGGAAATAATCCTAGCACTTTGGGAAGTCGAGGTCAAAGGACTGCCTGAGCTCATGGATTCAAGACCAGCCCAGGCAACTTGGCGAGACCTCATCTCTACAATATATCAAAAAATTAAGGCTAGGCGCAGTGGCTCACTCCTATAATCCTAGCACTTTGGAAGGCTGAGGTGAGAGGATTGCCTGAGCCCACGAGTTCAAGACCAGCCTGGGCAACTTGGCCAGACCTCCTCTCTACAATAAATAAAAAAATTAGCCGGGCATGGTGGCATGCGCCTGTAGTTCCAGCTACTTGGAAGGCTGAGGTGGAAGGATTGCCTGAGCCCAGCAGGTTGAGGTTGCAGTGGCCGTGAGCGTGCCACTGCACTCCAGCTGGGCAACAGCAACAACAAATTAGGCCGGGTACAGTGGCTCACGCCTATAATTCCAGCACTTTGGGAGGCTGAGGTAAGAGGACTGCCTGAGCCCATGGGTTTGAGACCAGCCTTGGCAACTTGGTGAGACCTCATCTCTACCATAAAGTCAGGCGTGGTGGCACATGCCTGTAGTTCCAGCTATTTGGAAGGCTGAGGCGGAAGGAGCACCTGAGCCCAGCAGGTTGAGGCTGTGGTGGCCAGGAGCGTGCCATTGTACTCCAGTATGGGTGACAAAGTGAGACTCCAACTCAAAAAAAAAAACAAATGAAATGGGGAGATTTGGCCAGGCTGGGCCCACAACACTCCGTGGTAACAACAGGCTAGGCACGGAGCCAGCTGCAGCCTGAGACAGGCATGAGCTCTTGGGCCTACACAGGTTGGTTGGCCTACGGCCTCTTGCACATCCCACCAGGCCCCAGCCTGTGCTCTGTGCGTGTGTGTGTGCACTCTGCTAATGAAGCATTCCATCGCACATTAGCTTTTTAAATTCTGTAGCCATCCTGTGAGCTAAGGAAGGGCTACTGCTCCCATTTTACAGACGAAGGAATTGAGGCTGAGAGGTCTAAAGGGATGGAACTCCGGTCTCTCTACAACCTCATGCTGTTTTCCAGTGGCCTTGACACCCTAGCCAGGAGTCGGGTTACCTGACTTGTCCCTCTACCAGGCTGTGGGCTCCCTGAGGGAGTCGCCAAGTCGGGCTCAGGTTGGGATCCCCTCTGAGTCTTGCAAAAGGAAAAACATGCAGGGCTGGATTGCTGGGTCTGTTTTTCCCACCAATGTGTGTCTGGCACAGAACATGGTGCCTGGTACACAGTAACTTTCCTTAATGATTTGTTGAATGAATTGAATGAATGAATGAACTTTGAGAGTCTCATGAACCCTCAGAGACCTACATCCATGTAAAGTGCTATTAAAAAAGAAGGTGGCCTTGTTATCATTATTTCTATGTTGATTAAGGCTAGAGTTGTGAAGACTAGAAGCATTCTAATTCAGTTTATTTCCAGCCTCCTGGGACTGTGTGCTGACTCACTGTCAGCTGTGGTAGCTATTCACACCCCGAAACATAAAACGCAGAGAAATCAGATTTACATGTGCCATTTTCAGTAGTTAGCTAAAAAGAGAATAGGGCATACATTTATGTTTTAAATGCCCAAAACATAAATCTCAATCATAGTATAACTTGTGTGTGTTTTTAAGCATGTTTGCTATACCAGAGACAAAAAACCTGCAATTATAGAAAAATTGTGTCATATTTTTCAGTTCTTGATTAATTATCAGGAGGCTTAAAAAAAAAAAACTAAGGTCCCACTGATATTAAACATTCCAAGGTGAATAAATCTGGTCTTAGATATAACATGTAAGGGTGAACATGTATATATGCAGAGATTTACCTATGCCTGATGGGCAATACTGATGCAAAAAATTCAAAATCAAGCCGGGCATGCTTATAGGCTCATGCATATAATCCCAGCACTTTGGGAAGCTGAGGCGAAAGGATTGCCTGAGCCCAGAAGTTCGAGACCAGCCTGGGCAACTGGGCAAGACTTCGTCTCTACAATAAATAAAAAAATTAGGCAGGTGTGGTGGCGTGCACCTTAGTTCTAGCTACTCGAAAGGCTGAGTCGAAAGGATCACCTGAGCCCAGCAAGTTGAGGCTGTGGTAGCTGTTGAGTGTGCCACTGTACTCCAGCCTGGGTGACAGAGTGAAACTCTGATTCAAAAAAAAAAAGAAAATTCAAAGTCCAAATCTGCTGAAGATGTCAACAGAACATTTCTATGTGCGTAATTTCCACCACTAAATCAAGTACTTCAGGTATGAACTAGGGTGAATCTGATATTTTCAATCAGTGAATAATGGCCTCTTCACAAACTTGGTAGAGGACAGAACTGTAGCAGAGGGATATTAGGACAAAGGACAGAAACCCCCATTGGCTGCTTTGGCCCTGGACAGGATTTCTCCTTTCCTTCTGGCATCCTAAGCTCCCATTTCCACCTGGGTAGGAGTCCATCCTGATCTAAACACGAGAAGCAGGGATTTAAAGAGACCTTTGCTATTCTAAATCAATGGCAAAGACTTGAAAATTGGGCAGAGATACAAAATCACATCAAGGATATTGGCAAAGGAAATTTTAAGATGCCCTTGATGAGAGGAAACGTATGTTTAAATAAAATGAAGAGAAACACCAGGCTTTGCAGATAGAGGTACCTTCTGGAGCTGACTCGAGGGCTTCTCAGCCACCATGGCCTTCCAGCATCCCCGGGGCCCCTTCCACTTGCGGATGTTGGGCAGGATTGGCTGGTTTAGCTCCGCGCAGAACTGCAAAGACAGAGCACAGGTCAGTGTGTGTGGGCTCCCGCAGCAGCCCCGGCTGGTGGCGGCAGGAGAAGCCAGGCGCTGCGTGATGCTCCATCCTCAACCCTGTTCAATGACATGTCCAACTGCATCCTGTGTTCTCAAACACCAGGGTTTGCAAGACCCAGGTGACCAAACGAATCACAAAGCGAACTGCCCTTCTTTGGAACACCAAATTATCACCTGGGGACTCTCAGTTCATAGAAATGGAGTCCCTTTGTAGCATTCTTACTCAAACAGTTCCAAAAAAACCAACTGTCAGAATCTTTGTTTTATCCTTACAAAAGCAGTGGGTTCAGGGTCCCAGGAGGATCTGATCAGTGTCAAATATAAAGAGGAAAAAAGATGAATACATGGTGTCTTTCTACCATGGGGTTTAGCTTGGAGAGGCAAAAAATGATGCCCAAGCCTCAACGTGAGCCACCATAGTGCTCCCCTTGGCTTCCTTCTGTCATGAATGGTGACCACACCCATGCATGTGTATGGAGTGTGCACATTTCTTTGCTGACATCTTCTGCCAATGCAGACTGAAGGTGACTAGCACTGACGGAGGCAAAGTAAAATTGCACCAAGTAGAATGAGGAATGCAAAAAGGATTGACTTCAAAGTATGGAGACCGGCTCCTCTAACTCATGCCTCAAACACAACTCCACTTCTTGGGTAGGTCCTTTCAAGGGGTCCTCAAGGTCGTCAGAGTTTAGTCCAGTTTTCTTTTCTTTCTTTTTTTTTCTAAGTTGGGGTCTCACTGTGTTGCCCAGGTTGGAGTGCAGTGGCACAATCATGGCTCATCACAGCCTTGACCTCCTGGGTTCTGGTGATTCTTTCACCTCAACATCCCATGTAGCTAGGACTACAGGTGTGTGCCACCATGTCCTGCTGATTTTTTAATTCTTTTTTTTGTAGAGCTGAGGTCTTGCTATGCTGCCTAGGCTGGTCTCAAATTCCTGATTGACCCAGTTTTTGAGACACTCCAAACATCTGGCACTGACCTTCCTGGGTCACATCTTATCCTTTCATGTGTGTCAGATTGCTCCACTTGTTTCTTCTTCTGGCCACCCCCAAGAGTGAGAGCCTCTTGGTCTCCTGAGCACATTGCCACATTCTCCCCTTAATGAATTTTATTTCACCCCACAGTGTCAGCTTACGCCTCTGTCTGGAAGACCTCAGTATGATTACCTGTCGCTCAGATTTCTCTCCTGCATTTTGAATTGTGTTTCTGACAGCTTCCTTAACATGTCCATCTGAAGGTCTGCTTAGCACCTCAAATCAGCAGGTCCCAAAAGGTACACGCTATTCCCCTCCCCCACCCTGTGCCCGTCTTGGTGCATGGCATTTACATCCTTCCAGCTGCTCTGACTCCCTCCTTTCCTCCTACCAGGCCACATATTCTGCTGTTGCACATGTCTGGAATGCGTTCCCTTCTGTTCTCCAGTCTCCCTGCTGGGGCCTGTTTCAGAGTCCTGTCTCCTCTCATCAGGGTCACTGGCTAAGCGGCTAAGAAGCCTCTCTGTCACTGAATCCTGCCTGCAGTTAGCTACTAGTTTCACTGTCATGGCCATGCTCATGTACCATCCCTGTGGTTCTCAAAGTGTGGGACCAGTTGCATCAGCATCAGCTGGGATCTTGTTAGAAATTCTCTGGCTCCATCCTAGACCTGCTACTGGATCAGGAACTCTGGGTTGGGCCCAGCAATCTGTGTTTCACAAGTCTTCTGGGGGATTCTCATGCTTGCTAAGGTTTGAAAGCACTACTGCTGCCCAGGTCCTCCCTAAGCATCTGCCCCAGATTCTGGCAGGGTGTGGGAGAGAGCCTTTAGCCGGCAGCTGCCTCTGAATGTTCAGTTGCAGAGAGCTGCTCTCATGCCTTTCTGGGCGACCCACTTCTAACAGCTGGGAGAGGTCAGGGTCTATGGCAGTGGTTCCCAACCTTTTTGGTATCAGGGACCGGTTTTGTGGAAGACAATTTTCCCACAGACGGGGTGGAGGGCATGTTATCAGGTGTTAAAGTCCCACAGGGAGAATGCAACCTAGATTCCTTGCATGTGCAATTCACAATAGGGTTTGCACTCCTATGAGAATATAATGCCTCTGCTGACCTGACAGGAGACAGAGCTCCAGCTACCGCTCACCTCCTGCTGTGTGGCCTGGTTCCTAACAGGCCACAGACTGGAACTGGCCTGCAGCCCAGGGATTGGGGACCCCGGGCTAAAGATCTAGTCTTTGCCCTCACATTGCTTACTGCGTAAGAGGGAATTGGAGGCACAAGCAAGTACTCAGCCAGTCATTTCTAGAGTGATAAGTGCCACGGAGAAAATGCAACCAAGCAAGGGTACAGAGAGTGCTGAGATGTCTACTCTAGACACAGACTGTTCTAGGAGTTATGCTGCTCTTATAGTCAGTCATTTACACATTTGTCCTTCACTAGTGGACTCTGAGGGCAGGGAGTGTACCTGGGTTACCTTTACAGATCCCCACTTGGCACAGAGCCTAGCACCCAGTGAAGCTTCAAGCATCATAAAACTCAAGGGAAGACCATGGTTTCACACACAAAGGGGAGGGGGGCTTCTCTTGGGGCTATTATCTAAGAAACTACCTCCATTTTCACCTAACTTCTTGCATACAGATAAGCTCTACGCTGTGGAGTTTGTTTGGGAAGTGTTCTCTCTGGAATCTGGCCATCAGTGACTTTTAGGAGTTCCACTTACAGCCCTGCCCAGTGCAGAGTGGCTGTGGAAAGTGTCATTTCTGATGGGGATGGCGGGGAGGGTGAAGAGGGTAGAGGTTTCACCTTGGATAAATCTTCTTGACCTGATGTTCCTGGCTGGAGGCCATCCTCGGTTGGGAAATAAAACACTTTGGAGAATGCAGCCGGCATTTATCGACTACAATTTTAGGGATCCAGCGAGGAAACACACTTCACGAAGGGTCCAATTTCCTGCCGGGAATCATTTGCTTGCTGAGTGATCATTAGGGCTGAATCCAAGAATCATTGGAAACAGAGCAGCTCTCCAATGCCCATCTGGCGCTTTACTGCTCTCCACGCAGGGGGGTCCTGAACCTGACTGCTCATCAGAATCTCTTAGGATGCACCCCAGGAAGCTCTATTTTTAGAAAGCTCCCCTACCCCAGGTGATCAGCCAACTAGGTAGATTAGAGAGCACCAGCCTTTGGGGACACCCCTGTGTTTGCGGGAAGATCTGCCCCTAGGGCTGGCTTCTGCCGCTCTGCTTCTTGGCCCTCCCAGGTGGAACAGGTGGAGCAGGCCAGGTTCGAAAAGGGTTGGGACCGGCCCCTGCCCACTGATTCTTTAGATCCTTTCTCCCAAAATTTCAAAGAAAAACAAAAGCATTCTGAGAGCCTTCAATCTGAACTTTGTCTTCAATTGTCTTATTTAGAGCAGCTGGTTCTCAACTTTTCTGCTTCAACCACAGAAGGAAGAAATAATACTCTCATAAGTTGTCTCACCAGGGCAGAAAGGGTCCAAATGAAACGGAGAAAGGGTGTATTATCTGACAAAGTCTCCCAGGTCATTCTGATCTGCAGACCCAAACACAGTCACCCTACCACTGCCCAGGTTTCTAGAACCCCAGTGGCTAACTCATCCCCTCCCCCCATGAGAATTATGCTGGTTCTTTTATTTTGAGAGGGGGGGGGTCTCACTATGTTGCCCAAGCTGGTCTAGAATTCCTGGGCTCCAGCAACCCTTTGGGCTCAGCCTCCTAAAGTGCTGGGATTACAGGCATAAGCCACCACCACTCCCAGCTTGGGTCTTGTTTTTAAAACCTTAGATTAGTGGACCCCCTTCCTGACTGACTGAGTTGGAATCTCTGAGGTTAGGGCCAAGATTTGCCTCCTAACAAGTTCCCCAAGCAATTCTAAATTAAAATTTGAGAAGCTTAGACAAGATAAGGCGATTGCTGCTTTAGTCCTCAGCTCTCCTAGTTTCAATACCTGTGGTCTGGAAAAACAGCTTTTACTATTCAAAACAAACCGAGTACCATTTTGGCTCCTCCCACTTCCCACTGAAAGCCTCTGACTCATGGCTCCTCACAGGTAACCTTGCAAGATAATCCATGTGGTAACATTCTGAGCCTGGCCTCAGCACGCCACACTGTAGGCATGCAACAGGCATTTGAATGAATTTTAATGCACGAATGAAAGAGATCTCTTCTGGAGATCTTACCTATTGCTTCTCTCTCCTGGAATGAGTTACAAGAGCTACCATGGGTTCCACTCGCTTCTCTAGCATCAGACCCAGCAGGGTGAAATAGTCACTGCTCAGCACCTGCCCCTCAACCTGCTGGCCAGAAGAGAGAATAGTTGATTCCCACCTACCCTTGGGATCAGCAATGAGGACCCTCAAAGTCATACATTTTAACTCTGATCTACAACATGTCCAATGGTGCTGGTCCCAAGTCCTAAAAGATGACTTTGGCTTTGACCTTGGGATGGGCAGCCCCAGATCAATTGACTGCTAATCTCTGCAGTCGTACAGGGTTCTAAGGCATGAAACCAACAGGTTTTTCTTGTGGACCTCTGGACTTTTTAAAATTTTGACCCCCCTCGTCTTTCTGAAAAGAATATTTCTTAATTCATCTGGCACTGATTGGGAAATACAAATGACAAAGGTGTTTCAACTCCATTTGGTGGCCTGTCCAGCCACCACCAAGCTTAGATGTCCTTTGGTCTTCCCCTTCCAGTGAAGTTAAGATGACACTGGGGGGCGGGGGGGAGAGGTCTGTGGGCAATGTATAAAGATGCATTGCTAATTGTGCCCCACAGTTAGCTGAAGACAGAATTTCAAGAGTATGGGTAGGCACTTTAAGCCAGGTGTGGTGGCTCACACCTATAATCCCAGCACTTTGGGAGGCTGAGGTGGGAGGACTGCTTGAGCCCAGGAGCTTGAGACAAGCCTAGGCAACATAGTGAGACCTTGTATACAAATAATAAAAATAGGCATAGTGGTCGAGGCTGTGGTCAGCTGTGATGGTGCTACTGCACTCCAACCTGGGTGATGGAGTGAGATCCTGATGCAAAAAATAAATAAATAAATGAAAAGGGCATGGGTAGGCACTTTAAAGTGAACTCTAAATGGCCTTCCTCATCCCGCTTCTTGGATGGGTGGGGAGGGCATGTTTTCACTTTACCCTCTGGGCCAGGTTTCCAGATGAAGCTGCTTCCTTGGGTTGGGTATTTCACTTGCTTTTCTGATTCTGGACGTGACTTCCCTTTGACAATGAGTTTTCCACATGGCAACAACCAATTTCCTCTGTGCTCTCAGCAGCAGCTATGAAAAATGCAATCTATTTTGGTGGATGAGGAAGCACAGGTGAGTTAAAAAAGATAAATTTTCATAATAAAAAAGTCCTCATTTTAGGTCACGCAAGGTCAAGAGACTGAAATTTCATTTGAATATGGTAGAAAACAGGGCAAATGACGGAGGTGATATTTTTAGAAATCTTAACAGTTAGCAAGGATTTTTTGCCAGGATCTTTAAGCATGAGAATGTTACAGCCAAGATAAGAAACCACTACACCTGTGGATATCTGTACATGATCACATGGAGGGTGGAACCAAGGAACGGTTAAGGTCATTAACAAACGTCAATGTACTCTGCAAGAAAACTGAGTAATTGGCAAAAGCCAAATTACACCTAAGAGTAAACTAAATATTAACCATGTTTGGTCTTCTACATATAACAAATAAGTCTATTACAAAGTTTTTCTGGGATGTTGATTTTTTTTTTTTTGAGTTGGGGGTCTCACTCTGTCACCCAGGCTAGAGTGCCATAGCATGATCACAACTCACTGCAGCCTTGACCTCATGACCACAGGAGATCCTTCTGCCTCAGCCTCCCAAGCAGCTGGGACTACTACTACTGCTTTTCTGAATTTTTGTAGAGACCAGGTCTGGCTATGTTGCCTAGGCTGAACTTGAACTCCTGGCCTCAAGTGATCCTCCTGCCTTGGCCTCCCAAAGAAATTACAGGCATGAGCCACCAAACATTGCTAAGATATTGACATTTTGAAAGGCCATATGGCCTAGAGGACAGACATCTACTTACTCTGCTCAGGTCTACTGAACGCTAAGTGCTGTTATGGTTATTAGCAGCCGTACAGACCCTGGCTCTCCTCTGGGCAGAGATGGGCTCATACACAGCGTGTAACAAGGACGCAAAGCAAAAGCATAACATTTCCACCTCCTTTCTCCCTCAGTTTTTATGGAAGGGCTTATGCCCTTGAAAGAGAAGAGCTGTGTTCCCGCAGAGCCAGGACCAGGCTTAGGGACACATCCCAGAGGGGACAGGTCCAAGGTGGAGCAGAGGGTAACATGTCTTGGGGCTCCAAAGCCACTTTAAGCCCTCAACAAGACTGCTACAGTGCTGCCTCTAGGATCCATCCCTAGAGGCCAGGAGCCATGGAAGGAGAAAAGAAAGGTTGTTCTCTTGGTGGTTCAGAGAACAGTAATTCTTTTCCAATACCAAAAGAAAGAACTGGACTTGTTTCCTCGCAGTGTTGAAGTGGCCTCAGAGAGCCACCTTTATGGGCAGGAAGGAGAGGAGCATGAAGGAACTTTGGGACTCTGTGTACATCACGAGATATCTCTGAGCCTCAGTCTCCCCATCTGTAAAGTGGAGGGATGGGAGATAATGATCCTGCCCCAGGGCCCTTCCAGTTCTAAAACTGTAAGATTCTAGAAGTCTAGGAGGAGAGGGTGGAGACAAGAAAGGCAGGAGGGATGGGTAAGTGGACAACTGGGAGAGGGAATATAAGATTCTCATAAACATTAAATCTCTTTTCTCGCTCCTTTTCCCTGATCATCTCTGTGTGACCTCCACAAAAAAGCTGACAGCATTGACAGGACTTCGGGTTAACCTTCCAAAGGCTTAGTTCCCCCAGTCAAGGAGTGTAGGTCCACCCTTCACAACACGGCATCAGCTTTCCTCAATGGCCCCTAGCTCCACCTTAGATCCCTTGCTAAACTGCTGGATTAAGAGCTTGCTTTTAAAAGGGAGTAATCCTCAGTGGGTAAATCCAACAATGGTAAGAAGACCCAGGTGGCCAACAATCTACAACCAGGTTAGCTTCTGAATTCTGCAAAAACAGAGCCAAGAGGAGGAGAGAAAAGGAACGAACATTTACTAAGTGCCAAGTATACGGCAGACACTTCTCACACAGTATCTCATTCCGTCCTAATGACAACCCCCTGAGGTAGGTAATAATACTCCCCTTTGACATGTGAGGAAACTGGGGCTCAGAAACATGACACGGCTGACCCACTCGCTGCCAGCAAGTGGGGCAGGCAGGATGAAAACCCAGGTGTGGCCAATTCTAATGCTCAAATGCGCTCAGAAAGCACAGATCAACTGACCCACAGAGATGGTATGTGGATGCGGGCGCACATACACATATGCACAGGTGAGCACAGGTGCATTCTAACTTGTGAGTTCTCCAGAGCTAAAACCTACATGGCCACCATGCTGCTGAGGCCAGTTTCGTCATCAATGCCTCAGGGAGCACAGGCCCCATGACACAGCTTTCATAGGGAGGCTGGCACATCAGACAGCCTTTCACCAGGGAATGGCAGGCCATGCCACTTGGGGCCACACACCCAGGCTTCAGAGCTTCCCAAGGAGGCCCTGCTCTAAAAGCTCAGGCCTCACCCCTCATTGTCAAGAGAAGCAAAGGGCTTCCAGCCCCTCCATGGCCACACCACTTCCGGGGCAGCTCCTCAGCACACTTTTTCCACAGGGGCCAGAGAGAATTCTAGATGACAGTTCATCCTTGTTTAAACATTCTTATCATGCAGGGGAAGTTGGAAAGCAAACAAGGAGACATTCCCTCAGCCCCCACAACCAGCTAATTATTAGCTGCTTTTACAGAACCATGGGAAGTGACACCCATATGTACTCCTGTCACCAGCGCCTGCTAGTTTTGTTAGCCGTTCCGTGTACTCCAAAGATGCCAATTATATGGTTCCCGAAGAAGACAGTTACATATAAGCAAAGGGGGCACCGAAAAAAAGCCCTTAAGAGCAATTTAAAAATATGACTTTTGCAAGGGCAATTGTAAAATTGAGAGTAAGAGGCAGATGGGGAGTTGGTGGTGGCTGAAGTGAAGTTGAGAACTGGGAGGGAGACGTGGGGCATACAAACATTCCTTAGGGATTCTGCACTTCCTCACGGCCACCATCGTCACCAGTGTCATCTCCATCTCCACTTTTGCCCTTTAGAAACATTCTCAAAGGTCCTTTTCTTCTCCAAAGACCTTTGGATGCTAAGACTCTTAATCCCAGATGGGAGTTAAGACTTCAATAGTGATTTTGTGGGCTTTTTTCTTCCCCTTTAAATTCAGGCTTTGTCCTGCTGTAAATAAACATATGCTCAGGATAATTTATAAAGCAGAGAATCAGAAACAAATAATACCATTGTACAAAGACCACCACTACTCATCTTTTTGGTGGAATACCTTCTAGGCTATTTCCTATGCATTTTATAAATATATCTTATCTGTCTATTCATACACACACACACATTTGTGTTCTGCTTTTCCCACTTATGTTGTGTCACGTTATTTACAAACTCTTCTAAAAATCACTTTGTGGGCCATCTAATGTGTTACTGCTCAGCAGGCCAACCCCTTCATTGGCTCAGAGGAATTTCTGCCTTTTCATTTCACTATAAACATCCTGAAGTCACCTACCAAGATAGCAATAATAGCTGCTGATGGCTCAAGTCTGTAATCCCAGCACTTTGGGAGGCCGAGGAGAGAGGATTGCCTGAGCTCAGGGGTTTGAGACCAGCCTGGGCAACTGGTGAGAACTTGTCTCTACAATAAATCACAAGAAAAATTAGCTGGGTGTAGTGGTACCCGCCTGTAGTTCCAGCTACTTGGAAGGCTGAGGCGGAAGGATCGCCTGAGCCCAGTAGGTCAAGGCTGTGGTGGTTGTGAGTGTGCCCCTGCACTCCAGCCTGGGCGTCAGAGTGACACTCCAACTGAAAAAAACAAAAACAAAAACAAAAAGCTTTAGCTGCCATGCTGCCAGGAGCTGGTGGTGAGGGGGATGGGGCGTGACTTCTTAATAGGTATGAGGTTTCCTTTTTGGATGATGACAAAGTCTTGGACCTAGATCGAAGTGATGGTTCACACATAGGGACTATACTAAATACCACAGAACTGTACCCTTTAAGATGGTTAATTTTATGTTGTTTGAATTATTCCTTAATAATTTACAAAAAAGACTTGGGTGATGGGTTAGATGTCGAAGATAACACAGAGGAACCACTCTTTCACTGTATAAGCTGAGGATTTAGTATGCACCAGGTGCTGTCTAGGCTGTAGGTGTTAAGTCGACTGGCCACCCCTCTTGAAGCCCTTGTCAGCGAGGGAGACAGAGGCCCATGCCCCAACCTGGGGAAGCTGCCACTAGCCCAGGAGGATTTAAGGGTTCTCTCTACATGTGGTTACTAAGCACCTAGGTGGGAAGTAGTTCTAGGAATATTGGCTCTTTTAAGCTCAAAACAGACAGTTTTAGGGCAAATAAAATAAGCACTTCTTTTCAAATCAGGCGCTAAACATGTAATGATTGAAACTAATTATTCTAAGTGGAAGCAGGTCTGAAAATAGCAGTGAGTTTGGAGGATCTTGTGGCTATTTCAGGAGAGACTAGGAAAGTTGCAGGCAGAGCAAAGAAAACCCCAAGTTAGAGAGGAAGCACCGGGACGGCCCATGCTGTGGTTTGCACCCATCATGCCATTCCACAGATTCTAAGGTTTTACATCATCAGATATTTACACGCCAACAATGAAGGCTGAGAATGCAGAGTTTCATCTGGAACTTCCTACTGAAATGCTGAACCCAAGACTCACCAGGAAATATCAGCCGTGTATATTACAAAGATTAGCTTGTAAGAAAAAGGCATCCGCCCCAAGCTTGTAAGATGATGATAACTTAAGTCCCAAGACAAACTATGTTGATTAAGCCAACCACAGCTCTTCCCTTTCTAGTCTTCTTCCCTCTTTCATGTTTTCAGGTCAACGGGCTCAAAGAATCGGCAAGACAGACACAGGGGAGAGACTATCTCTGAACCTGAACAAACCACCTCACAACACAACTGATTAATAAGAGCATTTGTACCCTCCAAGGTGTCAGAAGTTAGATATGGCAACAGAAAGGAGAGGGACAGAAGAAGGAAGACGGAGGAGAGAGAAGGCCAACAAAAAAGGAAAGATCAATTGCTATTTAGGCACTTAAATCCAAAGATTGTTTAGGAGTGGAACCAAGCTGGCAGTTTACATTAGCTCTCAATCCTTAACCGCTTATGTGAATACCCACATATTTTTTAAACTCCAGGGACACATTTTCTCAGGCTGCAAACACTGACAACTAGTTCACTCTTAGACTGGCTCCAGACTGCAAGGCTCCCAGAACTTCCCACACAAATTTCTGTAAAGAACCCAGAGTTATTTGGGAATTGTCACATTAAGCAGAATTAGTACTTATGGGGCCTCAGGGAAATTGCTCTGGTTGCCATTTTTCTTACGCAACGCCGGCCTTCAACTATCCTAAGTGGTGTTTATGCTGCCTGCTTTCTTCAGCAGCAATAATCATAAAAATAAAGACTTCAAAGTTGTGGGTGAAAGTACTACCGATTCATGACTTATTTTATTTTGATTTGCATTATGCCAAATACTAGTCTTTAAGGCCTGCATATTTCCTATTTTATTTCAAGGCAAACCACATAGATTTGACTGTTCTATGGCAGCAAGGGACAGAGAGACCTGCAATTTTTTCCTCCCAGCACTCCATGGCAGCAAGAACTAGAGGTGGTGGTTCACGAAATAGCATTCTCATTTTGGGAAGCTTCCTGAGACTCACTGGTTCTTAATTTTTTCTGTGCTAATGGGAGAAATGGAAAGCCAAATCCCCTTCCCATTAAATTTTTGGCTGGAGGCACTTAAAAATAGCCAAACTGCCTGGCATTAGTTCTGGATCTTTCCAACATACAGGGAGTAGATGCAGCAAAAGCAAATGGGGTTGCAAGGAGAAGAGACAGGTTACAAAAATCAAACTGAATACCAGGCAAGTGCCATATCATGGATGTCATGACAGTGTACCATAAGGCAAGAGTGGTTCCTATTCTTGACTTGGAACTATAGCAGCTTGAATTTACTAGAATGCTCCTACGTGCCAAGTGCTGCAGGCTCTCTACATTCATGGCATGATGTGATCCATGTCACAGCTCTGAGGGGTGGTATTACCATCTTCACTCCACAGATGAGGAATGCAGGGCTGAAGGGGTTAAGTAACAGGTTTAAGGTCACCTAGAGAGTTAGTGGCCAAATCCACATCTATCATCATGGCCCCACTGTGTGCTGAGATTCCCTAGTAAGCAACTCTAAGGAGGGAGTAATAGGATCAAACCTGAGTTTCAGAAAGGTTACTCTGGTAACAATATTAATGAGGGGTTGAGACAAAAATGAAATTAGGGACACCAAATTATTATGTTGTATGTTTTAACTTTTTTCCCTGCTTTCAAACTTTTTAGAAATTTCACTTTTCTAGTCATAGCATAAATACCCATGAACTGGTGTGAACTTTATCCATATAGAGATCTCTCCTTCTCACAAACACATACACATGTTATATATACATATACATATATATGTATATAATTTTTTCATAGATAAAAGCTGATTTAAGTGTAGTTACCAGCGGTTACCAAATAAATTAAGCACCAAAACCATCAAAATGTGTCCCTGCCACATCTCTTTTCCTTTTTTTTTTTTTTGAGTCAGGGTCTCACTCTGTTACCCAGGTTGGAATGCAGTGACACAATCATGGCTCACTGCAGCCTCAAATTCCCAGGCCCAAGCAATCCTCCCTCCTCAGTCTTCTGAGTAGCTGGGACTACAGGTGCATGCCACCATGCCTACCTAGTTTTTCAATTTTTTTGTAGAGACAAGGTCTCACTATGTTGTCCAGACTGGTCTCAAACTCCTGGGCTCAAGCAATTTTCCTTCCTTGGCCTCCTCAAGTGCTGGGATTATAGGCATGAGCCCACTGAGCCTAGATGCTGCCACATCTTGAAATAAAGCATAAAATTACTGACTACTTCTTCCTCTCATATTCACAAGTATATCTACATAGAGCAAGTGGGTGAGTAGAGAGACACAAAATGAACAAATGTCCAGTAATTTATTCTCCAATCAGGTGAATAAACTATATGAATACTCACAAGTGAACTGAAAGTCTTCTCAGTATCAACTCATTGTTAACATTTGCTGATAAGAGAGGCAATTGAGGGTGGACCAAAAAGATAGGGGTTTTAGGCAAGTGAAGAGAGGAAGGGAAGACAAAGCTTGCCTGATGGATGGAGTTCAGCTATTGTAAGACAAAACTGCAGTCTCACGATGTGGAACCAAGGGGGAAAGGCCCTAATGTTCCTCCAGGAGCTGGTGCAAATGCTGGGATTCAGGCAAAACCCCAGTACCTGTCCAGCCTTCTCTTCCCGGTCCAACCCTTCGGCTTGATGTGCTGGAGATCTTGTTTTCATCCTGGGCATTTTGCTCCCAGAGGATCCCCAGAGCTAGACACACTGGGAAGATGCTCTGTGACTCAACAGTGCTTCCCTGGGGCCCCTTCAAGAGATCTCTTGACTGTCTACTTGTGTGGGAAGGCAGATACTTTTAGAATCACTCCTATGGGAGGTGCTGCTTTGTTTGCTTTGGCTGTCTTCTTCCAACTTAATTAATTCTGCATGTTAAAATGAGTTTGCATTTCATGGAAAAGAGTTAGGTGTGACAGGCTTGGGGCACAGGAAAAAATAGAGCAACAGCACTTTATTTGGAGTGTGGTGAGGAAACCAAGTTCAAAATCTAGGAGGGTGTCTCAGACAGCACTATTTTTGGAGTGTGGTGAAGAAGGATCTAGAAGGGGGTCTGGGGCAATGCTCCTGAGGGATGTCAATGCACTTTTCTGAATTTCTCCAGAGATAGAGCAAAATCTCTGAAACAAGGTTGGATGCTTCCCAAAAGTCTGGAATCTTGTTAAGGCCCAAGTTCATTTCAATGCCTCCTGAAGGTTAACAAAAAATATTTTGCCAGCTGTAGGCATTACTCATTCTAAACACATGGTTAACAATTTGATAGAACTCTCCACTGAATTATTTTCTGGCAAAGCAAGCTTTAATGTACAGCTCAATCAGTATAATTTTACCTGCTGAGAACATCCAGCATAAATATGTTTAGCGACTTAGCAAAAGCAGTTTCACCCGCCTGCCCTTCTGTTTCATTTGAAATTACTGACTCGCCCAAACTTTGCTGAATGACAAAAGTCATGTTCTCCAGAAATGAATGAATGAATCATTCATGAAAAGTCTCAGAATCCTCTAAAAAAAGTGAACTGAAAGACTTCTCAGTACCAACTCATTGTTAGCATTTCCTGATAAGAGGCATTTGAGGGTGGACCGATAAAGACAGGAAATTGCATACAACTCCTGTCACCATGGGGGAGAAAGTCTGTATGAGGTGATGACTATGTGCAACAAATTTGAAGGGATAGCAATGAGTTAGACACATTTCTTTCTGTTAAAAAGTAAAATAGGCCGGGCTCGGTGGCTCAGCCTGTAATCCCAGCGCTTTGGGAGGCCGAGGTGAGTGGATTGCCTGAGCCCATGGGTTCGAGACGCGCCTGGGCAACTTGGCGAAACTTCATCTCTACAATAAATAAAAAATTAGCCAGGTGTGGTAGCACACGCCTGTAGTTCTGGCTACTTGGAAGGCTGAGGTAGAAGGATCGCCAGAGCCCAGCAGGTCGAGCCCAGCAGGCCGCTCCCGCCCACTGCAGCCCAGTCTGGGTGACAGAGTGAGACTCCAACTAAAAAAAAAAATATATAAATAAATAAATAAAAATAAAAAGTAAAATAGAGTTAAGAGACTAACAAGGCATAAGTGAAAAGTGCTTAGGATTGACCCAGGGGTCAGCAGACGCCCTTTTAGTACTGGAAAAATCCCAGAGTGGGCCCTCTCCCAAGCCAGTAAATGGACTAGGATGGCAGTTTCCAACATTTTTGACCATGACTCATAGTAATAATTAAATCTTTATATGGCAATCTGGTATATTCTGTTTTTCTGCCTTCTATCAACCCACCCACCATCTAGCCATTCCTCCATGCACACATCTACATTTCCATACAAGGGAGATTCCAAAACTGGAATTTATTTATACAAAATTGTGTATTTATTCTTACACATTTACACTTCAGTCACCTTCAAAGTACTCTCCATTTGATGCACTACACCTATCAAGACGCTTTTTCCACTGCTCAAAACAGTTTTTGAACTCGTCAGTTTTGATACTTTCTAGTTCTACTATTTTTTCCACCTCTTCCACATCAGCAAAACATTTCCCTTTGAGGTTGTTTTTCATCTGGGGAAACAAGAAAAAAGTTGCTCAGGGAACGATCTGGTGAATAGGAAGGGTGGGGCATGGGGATCACATCACTTTTGGTCCAAAACTGCAGAAAGCTCAGCATGATGTGGGCAGGTGCATTGTCATGGTGGAAGAATCAGCTACCTGTTTGCTACAACTTGGGATGCAACCTTCTGTAAATTGTGATGAAACCTTCTCAAAACTTCTGGATAGAAGTTTTATTTGATGTTTGATATGGAGGAACAAATTCCAAGTGTACTACAAGGGGCCTGTCCTCCAAAAGATAATTCTGGGGTTTTTTTGCACCCCCCCCATATACAGAGGGTACCAAAAAAATGTATACACTCTTTAAGAAAGGTGATTTCTGAAAGGACTAGAAATTGACCTTCCATATGACCTAGCAATTCCCCTATTGGGAATATACCTGGACGAACTTAAATTACTTGACAAAAAAGATACCTGCACACGTATGTTTGTTGCAGCTCTATTCACAATAGCAAAAACATGGAACCAACCGTGTTGCCCATTGAAGCTTGACTGGATTAAAAAAATGTGGTACATATACACAATGGAATATTGTGCAGCCATAAAGAAGGACAAATATATGGACTTTGCAGTAAATTGTATGGATTTGGAGTCGATCATACTCAGTGATTTATCACAGAAACAAAGAACTAAGTTCCATATGTTCTCACTCATAAGGTGACCTTGAACAATTATAAGGCTATAAGAAAGCAATTGACAGTAGTGGAAAACTGTCAGGGGAGAGGGGGTGGAACTGGCAGTTGAGAAAAACTGCTAGGGGAGGGAGGGGCATAGCTCATCAACAAGGGTATCTGCATGATCAATGTTTGCATACCTAACCCTGAATTGTACCCCACATCTTTACAATAAATAAATTAATTAATTAAAATAAAAAAAGAAAGGAAAATAAATACAGATAGCAAAAGATGAATACAAGTCACGTTTGACATCTACAATTATGAGGTGCTCACAGTGGTTACCATTAGCATTCAGACACTTATGAAAAGTACTTCGAAGAGTAACACAGTAAGTAATACATAGATAACATCTCTTAGAATGCGTATACATTTTTTTGGTATTCCCATTATACATATACAATCGTCCCCTGGTATCCATGGGAGGTTGGGTTCTAGAATCTCCCTCAGATACCAAAATCTATGAATACTCAAGGCCCTGATATAAAATGACATAGTATTTGCATATATAACTATACACATCCTCCCATACGTAATTACTTATAATACCTAATACAGTGTAAGTGCTATGTAAATAGTTGTGGCACTGTGTTGTTTAGGGAATACCGACAAGAAAAAAGTCTACATGTTTAATACAGACACAATTTTTTTCAAATATTTTCAATCCATAGTTGGTTGAATCTACAGATATGGAGGAGAGGACCTACTGTATACTGAAGCAAATACTGGGTGAGATTTACTAAACTAATTTCATGACCTATTAATTGCGAGTCAAACTCAGGTCTCTTCACTACAAAGTCCTTGGTCTTTCTAGAATATCATGATGCTGTCCTCTTTTCACTTTCTCTTTGCTAAAACCATGTGAAATATTTCACTGGATTTTATGCAGATAACGCCTTAGACGTCTCCTCAAGCAAAGGAGACTGTGCACTAAAGCCAGAACAGCTTTGGGAAATTAAAGTATGAGTCACTCTTCAGAAACTCAATAAGTAAAATGCCCCATTCAGTAAATATGGTAGCTCCAGTGCCCAGGACTACATCCAGCTTTCAAAAGTCACTTGTATCCAATAAGATTAACTGCTGAATTTTCATCAGAAACAAAACCAGAGGCAGTGAAATGACATATCCAAAGTGCTGAAAGAAAAAGACTGTTAGCCAATTTTACATCCAGGAAAACTATCTTTCAAAAATGAAGATGAGGCTAGCTGCGGTGGCTCACACCTGTAATCCCAGTACTTGGGAGGCCAAGGTGAGAGGATTGCATGGGGTCAGAAATTCGAGACCAGCCTGGGCAATATAGCAAGACTTCATCTTTAATAAAAATAAGAAAAATTACCAGGTTGTGTGCACCAGTAGTCTTAGATACACAGGAGGCTGAGGAGGGGAGGATCACTTGAGCCCAGGTTGTAGTTACCTATGATCATGCCACTGCACTTCAGCCTGAGTGACAGAGTGAGACTCTGTCTCTAGATAAATACAAAAATGAAAATCAAATACATTGCTGCTAACAGACCAGCCTGATAAAAAAATCCAAAAGAAAGTTTTTTAAGCTGAAAGCAAGAGACCTGGACCAACCAGAATCCTCATTAAAAAAATGACTAGCACCAGTAGAGGTCATTATAAAAGACACTACAAGTGTATATTTCTTCTCCTTCATTCTCCTAACTGATTTTAAAAGCAACTGTATAAAACACCACATATACAGTTGTATTGCTGGGCCTATAACAGAAATGTCACATAGCTGACAATAACAACACAAAGGAATCTGGTGGGAGTAGAGACACACTGGAGTCAGGAAATATACCATATGGTAACTTGAGTCCACAGAACAAATGAAGACGAGAAATGGTAAACAAAAGAAATGGTAAACAAAAGGTGGGTGCAGTGGTTCATGTCTGTAATCCCAACACTTTGGGAGGCAGAGGTAAGAGGACTGTCTGAGCCCAGAGGTTCAAGACCAACCTGTACAAAATGGCGAGACTTTGTCTCTACAAAAAATAAATAAAACTAGCTGGACATGGTGGCATGCGCCTGTAGTTCCAGTTACCTGAAAGGCTGAGGTGGAAAGATTGTCTGAGCCCAGCAGGTTGAGGCTGCGGTGGCTATGAGCGCATCACTGCAATACAGCCTGGGTGACAGAATGCGACTTAAAAAAAAGAGACTCTGACTTTTAAAAAAAAGGTTTATATAGCTAACTCTATGAATATATATTGCTCTACTCTGTTCGATCATCTTCTTAAAAGATGTAAAAATATAAAATAAAAAGTATAATGATGTATGTATGTCACATATGTAGATGTAATATGTGTAATAACAGCATAAAAAGGGTGAAGATAACTACACAGTAGTAATATTTCTCTGTCTCACTAAAGTTAGTATAAATTTGAAACAGAGTATAAATTTGAAATAAGTTAGTATAATCTGCTAAGATATACATGGTAAGCTCTAGTACGACCACTAAGAAAATAACTCTCAAGAAAACATAGTAAGAAAATTGTGAAAGAAATTAAAAGGACACATTACAAAATATTCACTTAATGCAAAAGAAAGCAATGATGAGGAACAGAGGAACAAAAAAAGAAGACATAGAAAACAAAAGGTAAAATGGCAGACAAAAACTCAACCACAGCAATAACATTAAATGTGAATGGATTAAACAATCCAATAAAAAAGCAGAGAATATAAAACTAGATTTAAAAAAGATTCTACTACATAGTATGTAGAAGAGACACACTTAAGATATAAGTAAGCTGGCCGGGCTCAGTGGCTCAGCCTGTAATCCCAGCGCTTTGGGATGCCAAAGTGAGTGGATTGCCTGAGCCCGCAGGTTCAAGACCTGCCCGGGGCAACGTGGCAAGACCTCATCTCTGCAATAAATCAAAAAATTAGCTGGGCGTGGTAGCATGTGCCTGTGGTTCCAGCTACTACTCGGAAGGCTGAGGCAGAAGGATCGCTGGAACCCAGCAGGTCGAGGCTGCGGTGGCCAGGAGTGGCCACTGCACTCCGGTTTGGGCGACAGAGTGAGACTCCAACTCAAAAAAAAAAAAAAAAGATATAAGTAAGTTGAAAGTAATTGGATAGAAAAAGATATATCGTGCAAACAGCAACCATAAGAAAGCTGGGATGACTACACTAATATAAGAAAGAAAATACTTTAAAACAAAGCCTGTTACTAAAAATGAAGAGGAACATTTTGTAATAGTAAGAATCCATTAAAAAGACAGAGCCATTATAAATATATACATACCTAATAACAGGGCCCCAAAATGCATGAAGCAAAAACTGACATAATTCAAGGAAGAGACAATTCGATAATAATAGTTGTAGACTTCAATACCCATTTTCAGTAATGGACAGGATAACTAGATTAGAAGATCAACAGTGAAATATATTTGAAGAACAACATAAATCAACTAGACCTGCAGACATCTATAGAACATTCCGCCCAACAAAAGCAGACTAAACATTCTTCTGATGTACACACGGAACATTCTCCAGGATAGACCATATGCTAGGCCATAAAACAAACCTCAATATATTTACAAGCACTGAAATCAAACAAAATATGTTCTCTGACCACAATGGAATGAAGGGAAATTAGAAATCAATAACAGAAACAAATTTAGGAAATTCACAAATACATAGAAATTAAACAACACATTTGTGAATAACCAATGGGTCAAAGAGTAAATTACCAAGGGAATCCAAAAATATTTTGCGATTAATGACAATAAAGATGCAATATACTAAATCTTGTGGGGTTCAGCTAAAACAGAGGTTAGAGGGAAACTTATAGCAATAAATCTTCTTTATCTTAGTAAAGAAGAAAGATCCCAAATCAATAACCTATGCGTCCACCTTAAGACACTGGAAAAAGCAAACTAAACCAAAGCAAAAAAAAAAAAAAACTTTCTACAAACTAAAATGCTTTGGGTTAGGATAGAAGTTGGGGAAAGTAAGCTATGATTTGTTAGATTAACTGGCACAGAGGCCAGGATCCTCAGAGTTAAGGAGAGCTGAGGAGGGATGGAGGTTGGCTGTTATATGATAAGAACTGACATGCAAGGAAACTCAAAGTGGAGGAAAGAAGAGAAATAGGACAGAGGCAAAGAAGAAAGCAGGGCAAGTGTCGGCACATTCAGGCTTAGGGGGACCTAAATATGTCTGAAGTTACCAGAGAAGGAAATGGTTCTAGAAAGAAGATTAAGAATGGGAGCACAGACACTTGATAACCCAGATAACTCCCTTAGACAAACCGATATGAGATCAAACTATAAGCCACAGAAAGGGAACTGAAGGGATGTTGTTTCTGCACCAGTGGGACACAGCGTTGTCTAAAATCTGACTGGAATTTAACCACATAAATGACCCTCCTGGGCAACTTGGCAAGACCTCATCTCTACAATAAATCAAAAATCAGCCGAGCGTGGTGGTGCGTGCCTGTAATTCCGGCTACTCGGAAGGCTGAGGCAGAAGGATCGCCAGAGCCCAGTAGGTCGAGGCTGCGATGGCTGGGAGCGGCCACTGCATTCCAGTCTGGGTGACAGAGTGAGACTCCCACTCAAAAACAACAACAACCACCAAAACAACAAAATGACCCTCCCACAGACCCTGGGTACCATACCTCACTGATCAAGACTGATTCATCCTACACCATGAGAAACATTTTCTCCTTAGACTACCATTTTGTGGATGAGAGAAGGTGTGTCCACATTTTGGGGTGAAGAAATGAATCATACCTCCACCAGGGTCCAGAGGTATGAACCTCAGGATTCCATGGAGAAGCTTCAAGAGCTCTGAGACCTCCTGACTATGGACATTCACTGTGTGCAGAGTCACACATGTGTATTTTCCTGGGATAAAGGCATACAGCTTTCACCTGATCCTTACAGGGGTCAGGAGCCAAGCACTACCTATGTAAAACAAGAGTTGGCAAACTCTTTATGTAAAAGGGAAACATACAGAGGGTGCCAAAAAAATGTGCACACATTTAAGAAAGGAAAAAAGTGTATTAAAATTGTAATACTCAATACATATAAGAACAAAAGATGAATAAAAGTCACAAGTCATTTGATTAATGCCATCTTTTGAGCAATGTCATACTACACATTGCTATCATAATTCAATTCAACTTTTAAAGGTTTTACATAGATAACATCTCTTAAGATTTGTATACAGTTTTTGGGACCCCTGGTATATTTTGGGCTTTGTGGGGTTTACCATCTCCGTTACAACAACTTAACCTGTTGTTGTGGTATGTGTAGCCCCAGACAAGTTACATAAATTAGTTAATCTGTGTTCAATAAAATTTCATTTATAAAAAAAGCCAACTGGGCATGGTGGTTCACACCTGTAATCTCAGAACTTTGAGAAGCTGAGGCAGCAGAATAGCTTGAGACCAAGCTATCCTTGGTCTTGAGGTTCAAGATCAAGTCTGGGCAACATAAAGAGATCCTGTCTCTATTAAAATTTTTAAATTAAAAAATTAATTAGGCCGGGTGTGGTGACTCAAGCCTATAATCCCAGCACTTTAGGAGGCTGAGGCGAGAGGATTGCCTGAGCTCAGGAGTTCAAGACCAGCCTGGGCAACTTGGTGAGACCTCATCTCTACAATAAATCAAAAAAATAAGCCAAGCATGAGTAGCACATGCCTAAAGTTCCAGCTACTTGGAAGGCTGAGGCAGAAGAATCTCCTGAGCCCAGCAGGTCGAGGCTGCGGTGACTGTGAGCATGCCACTACACCCTAGCCTGGGCGTCAGAGTGAGACTCTGACTCAAAAAAAAATAATAATAATTAAAAACAGCTGTGGGCCATATTTGCTCTGTAGAGTGGCCATAGGTTGCTCTGATCCAGAAGGACCCCTTTGCAGGATTCTGGACCACTCCTGTGCACCACCCTACCCTTCTGACTCTGAGCATTTCCACCCCCTTTGTCCTTCCCACCTGCTCCTCCAGCCACAGCTGCCAAAGGCATCTTAAAAAGTTCAATCCAGGAATATTAAGTTGATTATTTAAAAAGCTGAAAATGGAAAAAAAGTTACCTAATTCTTTTTCACATTTTCTTGATGCAATTAGAACATTTAAGTTAGTGCCCCCCTTCTGAAAACCTGGGATTTTTTTTTAAAGCACTTATCACTATTGCATTTAAATAGACAACTGTGTCATTGCTAAGGTTTCCTCCTCACCAGTTAAAATGTGAGCCACAAGAGGGTGGGAGAGGGAAATGTCTTGTTTACAGCTTTAGGTATCTTGAACCTAGTGTAAGCCCTGACAGGGGGAAGCACTCAATAAACACTGATTCAAAGAACAAATATATGTATTAACATAGTTATAATCATGGTGGGTACAACTGCGTATTCTCCCTTTAGGTAAATCTTATATCACATTTCTATGAGGTTAAAAGATTTATCCTGTTTTTGTTTTGAGTCAGAGTCTCACACTGTTACTCAGGGTGGAGTGAAATGGTATGATCATGGCTCGGGTGATCCTTCTGCCTCAGCCTCCCAAGTTGCTGGAACTACAGGCACATACCACCAAGCCCAGCTATTTTTTAAATTTCTTTATAGAGTTGAGGTTTCGCTATGTTGCCCAGGCTGGTCTGAAACTCCTGAGTTCAAGCAATCCTCCCGCCTCTGTCTCCCAAAGTCCTGGGATGACAGGCAGAAGCCACTATGCCCAAACAGATTTATCATTTTTGATGGCTATGTACTAGTCTCTCGGGTAGATCTATCTCAATTTTTTTAACCACTTCCTTCCTACAGAGCACTGAATCACCTTCCAATTATTCAAAAACTAGAAAGCCTACTGTAACATGCGCCTTATTTCTCCATTTTTATGAATTGTTTCTTTAAGATACACGCCCACGAATGGGATCGCTTGGTCAAAGGGGAATATCTCCAAGGGAAATGCTGCTCAAGAGCTCAAGAAAGGACAGCACCCCATCCCTGCCCTCCCCCAGTACCTGGGGACACTGGTGTTTATCACAACTTCAATGTTACATATCATGCTTTAAAAACTTTGCTAATGTCATAAATTTTAAATGAGCCCTCACGGTTTAATTTGCTTACCTTTGATGGTGAATAAAGCTAAAGGGAGTCTAAACATCCAATTTTGGGACTCTACTTTTTTTCTCACTTCAAAGAAAAACATTTCATTAAAAAGGAAAAGGTAGTGGGGGCCTCTAAAGATACATGGTATCTTGTGATTTTCAAAGAAGAAGAAGATCTTTTATTTCCTTTTAAATGAACTGTGGCGCCCAGTCCCTAATTTACTAAGATGCTCTACTTTCTGGCCGTTGGGTGCCTGGGTGAATCCCAGCACCCAGGGTTCAAAGCAGAGCTGGAGGCAGCTGCAGCCGTGGTGAGCCCGAGCCAGACAACACATAGCACAGTTTCAGCACCGCAGGGGCACCTCCACCCTCATTTCTGCTTACCAGCCCTTTCAAGGAAAAGGAGCCAGCTTCCTACTAACAGGAATTTGGCCAGGAAAGTGACTGCAATGAGTTTAATCACAATTAGACACTGATCTGGCTCAACTCACTGGAAAAAACAAGAACAAAAACTTATGCAGATATATCCACTCAAGATGGGATTCAGATTCAGCTCTGACTACTTGAAGGACTAAATGTGGGGAGGAAATAAAGTAAGGGATCTGAAGAATCTCAATCTGATATATATATATATATTTTTGAGTTGGCATCTCACTCTGTCGTCCAGGCTGGAGCGCAGTGACACACTTGTGGCTACTGCAGCCTCCACTACTGGGCTCAGGCGATCCTTCCACCTCAGCCTTCCAAGTAGCTGGAACCACAGGCATGCACCACCACGCCTGGCTAATTTTCTGATTTATTGTAGAGATGAGGTTTTCCCAAGATGCCCATACTGGTCTCGAACCCAAGGACTCAGGCAATCTTCTCACTCGGCCTCCCAAAGTGCTGGGATTAATTATAGGTGTGAGCCACTGCATCCGACCAATCTGTTATTTGTGAAAGAACATATTGTATTTATTTATTTTTTTATAGTCAATATTTTTTATTATGATATTGTGGGGTACAGTTAAGGGTTAGGTATACAAATAAGCTTCATTCAGGCACCCTTGTTGATACGAGGTGTCTCCCTGTCCCCAGATAGATATTGACTACTATTAATCCCATTTCCCTTCTCCTCCCTCCCCCCATAGTTTCCCACCACTGTCAGTCATTTTCTTATAGTATTATGTTGGATGTTCAAGGTCCACTATATGCGTGAGAACATGTGATACTCAGATCTTTGTT
>NW_007253393.1:156259-216824 GCF_000164805.1 Carlito syrichta
TTTGATTTATTGTAGAGATGAGGTCTCACCTGCCCAGGCGGGTCTCGAACCCATGGGCTCAGGCAATCCACTCACCTCAGCTTCCCAAAGGCTGGGATTACAGACTGAGCCACCGAGCCCGGCTCCACTTTTGATGGACAGCATGGTTGCTTCCAGGTTCTTGCTATTGTGCACTCAATTCGTGTGCAGGTATCTTTTTGATAGAGTGATTTGAGTTCTTCAGGGTATATTCCCAGTAGGGGGATTGTGGGGTCATATGGGAGGTCGATATTTAGAGCTTTTAGGAATCACCACACTATTTTCCACAGAGGTTGCACTAGTTTGCACTCCTACCAACAGTGTAGAAGTGTTCCCTTTCGCCACACCCTCTCCAGCAACTGTCATTTTTTGAGTTATTGATAATTGCCATTCTGACTGGAGTTAGGTGGTATCTCAGTGTGGTTTTGATTTGCATTTTCCTGATGATTAGTGAGGTTGAACATTTCTTCATGTGTCTGTTGGCTGCTTGGATATCTTCCTTTAAGAAGTGTCTGCTCATATCTTTTGCCCGTTTTATAATGGGGTTGTTTGTTTTTTTCTTTTCAGCACGTTTGAGTTCCTTGTAGAGACAAGATATTAAGCCTTTGTCAGACCTGGTGTTGGCAAATACATGTTCCTAGTCTGTAGGCTGTCTCCCTGCTCTCTTGATGGTTTCTTTGGCTTTGTAGAAGCTTGTCAGTTTAATGAGGTCCCACTTGTCTATCCTCTCTCTTATGGCCTGTGGGTTTCGGGTTTTGTTCAGGAACTGGATGCCAGTTCCAATTTCCATGAGGGTATGTCCTTCATTTTCTAAGGTTCTCATGGTTTGAGGTTTTACATTTAGGTCTCTGATCCATTTAGAGTTAATTTTTGTGTATGGGGATAGATAGGGGTCCTGTTTCAATCTTCTGCATGTGGTCAGCTACATTGTATTTTCTAAGAAATGATTTTAAAGTAGATTTTATAAGTTAAAGATCCTTGAAGCTATTCACTCTGACATCAAGTTTAAATGAAGGGTGTGTCCAACCCACGTTCTCCATTCTCTCTTGCTTTTCTCATGGCTCCCGTTTGGTTGGTGGCCTCAGGCAGCTCTCACTCTATCGCGTGTTCCTTCACATTTGGATGCTCCCTTGACAGTGGCTATATCTGGAACCCAGAATGTCTTTCTGCCTCTTCTTCAGCACCCATCCCACATTCTCTACTCTCCTGCTGAAGGAAACTAACAACTGCCACTAACTGTTTTTGTTGTTGTTGTTTGTTTGTTTTTGAGTTGGGGTCTCACTCTATTGCCCAGGCTGGAGTGCAATGGCAAGATCACAGCTCACTGCTGCCTCGACCTTCTGGGCTCAGTGATCCTTTCAACTCAGTTTCCTGAGTAGCCAGGACTACAGGTGCACACCACCACACCCTCCTATTTTTTGTATTTTTTTTGTCGAGATGAGGTCTTATTATGTTGCCCAGGCTGGTCTCAAACTCCTGGGCTCAAGCAATCTTCCTGCCTCAGACTCCCAAAGTGTTGGGATTACAGATATGAGCCACTGCGCCTGGCCCCAAATCAGTTTTGTTACAAGTCATACATTTAGAAGATGTAGGCATTGGTTCTCTATCAGATGACCCTCCAGACCTGCTTCTAGCCCTGGAAAAATATGGAGATAGAATCATCCAGTATGCCTGCTAAAGTTGATGTCCAGATTAAATGAGAGGAGAGAGGCAATCGGCTATGCTAAAGGGAATTGGGAAATGGAGCCCAGTCCACTGGGGTTGGTCTTGGTTTACCTACACACTTGCTATGCACCCAGGGGAAGGAGGGAACTCAACTTCCTTGGCCTCAATGTCCTGTCTGCAAAATGTCAGGGTGGGATTTGATGGTTTTCCCTCATTTCTGACATTCTGGGATTCCACACATGCCATACACATGCAAGGCATCTTTCTAAATGTATCCCCTTTGTCATATAATCCCATTTAGGCACAGAGCAAGCACTCAATTGTTGCACAAACTAAATTAATTGGAAGCTTAAGTCACAGTGAAAAGCACGCTGAAAGGATGTAACAACAGAGCTAGAGTTTATGTGTATGCTGTGTGTATATTCAGAAAATACCATCATCAGGTACAGATACATGTACTTAGCATCTTCAGGTTATCACACCCATCTATGTGAATATTCCCAGGAATATTCCCTTAATTCTTACATTGTCCACCACTAGGATTTGGCTGGAAAGTCACTGACTGATCCATAAAGTTCAATTTTTCTAGTCCCAGACTTGCTGGTAGAATGCACACACTTTATCAAACACGTGAAGCACTGAAAGAGGTCTCAGTGATCATCTGTAGGAAAACTAGCCTAGGAGTTGGACTCCAGAGATGAAATTCCAAGAAAAGCCCCCGGCAGCAGAAGCAGGGAGGACTGGCAGGCATCTTATCCTATACAATTTGACAAATAGAGCAGGGGGGGATGTAACAATTTATTTAACATCTTCTAGGGATGACACATCAATCTCAAGTTGGGTTTCTACAGAGAGAATTAGGGAGAAGTAAGGAGGAGAAAACACTAATGATGATGACAATAGTAGTCGCTGCCAATTAGCAGGAGCAGAGATGGTACCAGCTGCCACTGCTCTGGAGCTTATGACACACATGCTCTCTTATTTCACACATTATCTCATTTCATTCTCATTTTTAAAAAAATCCCAGTGGGGGCGGGGCATGGTGGCTCATGCCTGTAACCTTAGCACTTTAGGAGGACAATACAGGAGGATTGCTTAAACCCAGGAGATGAAGGCTGTGGTGAGCCGTGATCATGTCACTGAATTCCAGGCTAAGTGAGAGCAAGACACTGACCAAAAAAAGAAAAAAAAATTCCCAATGGAGTAGGCATTATCATGACCCTGCACGTTAAAAGGAAACAGAGGCAAGTCAGAAACTTGTTCAATATGTCCCTAGCTAGTAAACAGCAGAGCTAGATCTAACCCTTGTCCGGTGCCTTCAGAGCATGAACCAGGTGAACTTGTGATTAACGGCTGACTCATGGCCTGAAAGGGCTGGGGCAGCACGAGCCATGCCATGAGTTGGGTGGCCTGTGCCTCCAGGAGACCCACTCACATGGGCAGCTTTCCAGGAAGGCACTGGTCTCAGGCCAGGTCAGCCGGTGGCCCGCCCTCTGGTCTTACCAAGGCGAGGGTGACCTCTAGCTAGAGTGCCCAGCCAAACTATTGTTTGTGGCTTTGCAGGAAGCTGTTTGAAAGGGTCACTGAAAAATGATCTTTCTAAAACAAGCTGTACCAATATTTTGATTTCCTTTCATGCTATGCCACATTTAAAGGCATTAGATGGGCCTGGTTTTAAAGCCTGGGAAACAAGTCCCCGTGACTTATGCTCAGAAAAACAAAAGCGTCCCACTCTCACAGCAGAGAAGAGAGAGCCGGATGGCATGCATCCTTCTTACAGCAAGTCCTTGCACTTGGGATCTAAGGGATGTTTGATTTTAAAAAGCACATCTAAATCCAAAACACTTTTTTCAGAGAAATGTCACATGCCCTGAGATATATACATCTTAGATCATCTGCTCCCAGTCCTAACAATTTTTTTGAAACAAGAAATTGGTAGAGAAACTTAGATAGTTAATTGTAAGATTTATAACATTTTATGAATAAGTGTCAAATCATTGTCATTAGTCTGAGAATTGGCTCTATGCAATGTTCGTGAAGAAGAGAGATTCAGAGACCTGACCCCCTTCCCTCAAGTTCCCCAACCTTCTCCCCAATCTACTGCACCTCAATTAAGACATATAGTAAGCAGGGTTTGGTGGCTCAGCCTGTAATCCCGTGCCTTTGGGAGGCTGAGGTGAGTGGATTGCCTGAGCCCACGGGTTCGAGACCCGCCTGGGCAACTTGGTGAGACCTCATCTCTACAATAAATCAAAAAATTAGCCAGGCGTGGTAGCACATACCTGTAATTCCGGCTACTTGGAAGGCTGAGGCAGAAGGATCGCTGGAGCCCAGCAGGTTGAGGCTGCGTGGCTGGGAGCGGCCACTGCACTCCAGTCTGGGCAACAGAGTGAGACTCAAACTCCAAAAAAAAAAAAAAGACAAATAGTAAGAGGTTAAAAACTAGAACCCATTGACCTATGTATCAAGGTCTCTGTGTGTCTGTATTCACCTCTCTCTGGAAGATGAAATTTGATGGTGAGTAGGGCAGATAAAACAGAAAAGCCCCAAACACAGTAAAGATCAAGAGAGTAAGGAGAAAATACTAGAAAATTAAATACTAAAAGGAAAAACTTTTCCTCTTTACAATGTTATCAAGGACCAACTCTGAAAAATGAAGCCCAAGAGTTTAATCATGGGAAGGAACTACAGACAGCGGTATTACAGATGAGGAGAAGGTTCTGGGCCTCCAGGGAAGGTTGCCCAGTAGTTTCCACAGCTCAGCAGAGGCCAGGCTGGGAGGAGATCTCAGCTCTGCTAAAGGGGAGTCTCCCCAGAGATGACTCTGGATTCTGCAAAAAACAGGAAAACTTTAGCCCTAGGGCTTTCTGCCTAAAACCAGGTAAGCTTTAGGCAAAATGATCATTTTAAGCTAAAATACTAAGATCAGAATAACAAGGGCAAATATTAGCAAGAAAAAGCACTAGAAGTCCTATTTTCTCTCCCTCTCTCCTTCTCCCTCTCCTTCCCCCCATCAGAGTCTCACTCTTTTGCCCAGGCTGGACTACAGTGGAACAACATGCTGGGGTTGGGCTATCCTTCTGCCTCAGCCTTCCAAATAACTGGAACCACAGGTGTGTGCCACAACGCCTGGCTAATTTTTTGATTTACTGTAGAGACGAAGTCTTGCCAAGTTGCCCAGGCTTTTCTCGAACCCCTGGTCTCAGGCAATCCTCTCACTTCCACCTCCCAAAGTGCTGGGATTATAGGCATGAGTCCATTTTCGATGAGACCCTAAAACGCTACTGCTTCTTTCATGCTTTCTATATTATGTTTCACATCATTTAAATCTTTTGGTGTTCAAATTTAATTTATCAGTACATGTGAGGGAAATATCTCCATCAGAAAAGCTCCCACCTTACAAGGAGGAGGCACGTGCAGGTCCTCACCACGGAGACTATCTGGCTAGAAGTGACCTGTTCTACCACAGCAGGGTCTCGGGAATTCAGTAATTAAAAATCTAAAGGCAAGCTGTCATTTGAAGCCCAGCTGTGAGATGTTCCAAGAGGTTTGGGGTTTGCAGAATGTGTGTCTAACCAAGGACTTTTTTGGGGCTCTCTCTATTAAAGTACTACCACACGCTCAATGCCAAGAAGAACAGACAAACGAAAGAGAAAGAAATAGAAACGTGGTGTTTACTTCTCTTTGGATGCCAAAAAGAGCTTAAAAGCAAAAATTTGACATCTCACAGGTTCTTTCTCACAATTATGGACTAATCAATAGCAGTGATGTTGATAAGAAGGAAAGAACATTGGTAGCAGCTAATTTTGGGGGATCACTTAGTGCCTGGCACAGTATCCTTTCCATAGAATGTCCTTTACTTGGGGCCTGATTCAGGGGGCCTGGGGTGGAGCCAAATTCTGCATTTCTAATAAGTTTTTGATGCTGCTGGTTTATGGACCACACTTCAAGCAGCAAACCTCTATACTTGACAAAAAAACCTTTCTTGATGGCTCTCCAACTTGTCCAGGTGGAAGGGAATTGTAAGTCATGAGGCTCCTCAGGGAACTTGTCTTATTCCAGCATAGCAACTGGACCACGCACTATGATAAATTGCTGTACTATGTCAGCAACATCCTATGTGTCACTCAAAATGCAACTGGATACTAACTAAGCTCATGATGTTTGAAATTTTCTAGAAATGTTTAAAATTTGCCTGGCACACAGAAAGCTCAACAAACGCTTGTAGCATGAATGAATGAACAAAGAAAAGGAAGATGAAGGAAACTGAGCAATATGGCTTCCAGGGGGCTCCTATGCCTATTTCGACCACCTTGTAAAGCTTTCTACTGGTCATACATTGAGATGGGGAACAATAAAAAACCATCAAGAGACTTGGTGAAAGAGAAGAAGGGAGGGGGAGGAGGGGGAGGAGGGGGAGGAGGAGGCAAAGGAAGGGATGAAGGAAGAGGAAAGAACATGGCAGCAGCTAATTTTGGAGGAGCACTGAACGCCTGACATAGTGTTTAAGTCCTTCACATGGATTGTCTACTTAGTAATCGTCCTAAAACCTCTGAAAGCCGGGAGCAGTGGCTCACACCTATAATCTTAGCACTCTAGGAGGTAAGGCAAGAGAATTGCCTAAGCCCAGGGGTTTGAGACCAGCCTGGGGAAGCTGGCGAGATCTCATCTCCACAATAAACCAAAAAAATCAGCTAGGCATGGTAGTACGTGACTGCAATTTCAGCTACATGGAAGGCTGACGTGGAAGGATTACCTGAGTCCAACAGGTCAAGGCTGCTGTAGCCATGAGCATGCCACTGCACTCCAGACTGGGTGACAGAGACTACAGCCTGAGTGACAAAGTGAGACTCCAACTCAAAACCAAACAAAACAAAACTGTGAATTAGGGACTGTATGACGATTTCCATTTTACAGACTGGAAAACCTCAGCATCAAGCATCAAATTCTCAGGGTAGCACAACCGCTCCACTTCCAGCAGCAGCGATTCCCGAGCCCACTTCTCTTAGATTTTGTAAGCAGCTAATACCCACACAAATTGGCTTGGCTATGTGGCCTCTCTAAATTAGATATTCACACAGCTCAAAGACCCAAACGATATTTTTGGTGCCTGTGTTTTTATTATATATTCTCTCTAGTACTGGGGCTCCACATTTTCCAGCTTTGTTTGGTGTGTGTTTTATTTTAATTGAGGAATAAAACAAACAACTGTAGTGAATACTAAGAAGATAATTTTTTGAGGGGAGAAACTTTTAAGAAGTTTCAAGAATATACAAAGAACTCTCACAAATGCTTTTACACACAAAGATCAACTGTTTGCATTTTGCCCCATTTACTTGATCAATTATGTTCCTCTTTCTCTCTCTGGCTCTGTCTAATATACATATCTCACTATTTTTGTTTTCCTGAATCATCTGAGAACATGTTATAAACATCATACCCCTTTTTTCCTAAATATGTCAGTGTTAATTCCTAAGAACAAGGCCACAAGCCAATTATCCACTTCAGGAAAAATTCGTGTTGATATAATACCTTTATCTAGTCTACCATCCACATCCAATGTTGTCTTTCGGTCCACTGATATCCTTCATAGCCAGACTCAGTATGTTTTAATGGCTGACTGCATATTAAGAATTAATATAGGTAATTAAGAATTAATATGAGTAGAGTGCTTTTGCATTTAGAAAGTCCTTTTGCTACATTAACTCATCGACTAACTCATTTGCCTCTCTGAGGTCAGGCGGCAGTACTATCCTTGGTTTATCCAACAAGGAAATGAGGCTGAGGGGACATTAAATACAAAAATCCAAGCTCAGACCCTTCCTCCCCTTACATCTCTGCTTGGTGCTTATTTAAAAGACTATTCATTTTAGTGCCAACCAGCAGACTGAGTATTAATCTACATATTTTAAGTTCTGGAAATAAAAAAGTATTGTTTGGGTGCTTATCTCTCTAACCATTTCATGCTAGCATTACAGATTCTGACTGACACAGAATCTGTAGGGAGAGTCCAGAGCTATTACAGGGGAGCAGTTGGTATGCACTAGGAGGCCCATGGGGTATCATGTGGGGACCTGGCCTCCTTGGTGCCTGCTTTGTGGAGCCCACATCACTGCCCATGCAGAACTCAAATCCACTATCAGTAACGGATTCCCAACTGCAGGCTTGATTTGAACATAAAAAGCTGAAACACACCATGGTCTCTTCCAGGACATAGTGAAACATTAGCGTGGGCCAGGGAGGCAGTTTTCCAATCCTCAGGATTGCCTAAAAAACATGCAAACTCATGAACTTGAAAAGCAGTGGTTTTGGAAGTGGAACTACTGGGATTCAACTCAGCACTGTTCTACTTAGTTCATTTGCCTTGGGCAAGTTATTACCCACCCTCACTGAGCCTCAACTCCATCGTCCCTATCCCCAGATAGTAACACACACCGAGCAAAGATGAAGAGAAGGGGCCAGCACAGATGCCAGCACGCGGAGGAGAGCGGGAGCTCCCAGTTCTTGGTGCTCTGAGGCACAGGAAGCCTTCTCCAGGGTATGTCCCACCATAGGGAGAGCCTCTGTTTCTCACGCAACCCTGAAGGCGCCAAGCAAGGCTGAGTTTGTAAGTGTGAACAGTATATGAGCAAGGTGAGGAGTTCAGATTAAAATTCTGCATGGTTCACTGGCCATCAAGAATATAAAATAACTGACCACCTTGCAGTCGGTGCTGTCTCCGGCGACAGGGAGCTGGATTTTTTTCCTGTGTGTGGGCCTCTGCTCTCAGTTCATGAAAGTGGGACAAGAAGAGCAAAATATTTACCTTTTCCAAGGCTTCTCTGTCAAGTAGTTCTTGCACAGCTAGAAGCTTGATGCTGCAAGAAAAAATCAAAACCACACTTGAAAACAAACCATTTCATGTCACCAAGGGTCATCACACAAGTCACAAGAACAAAAGCCTGAACATTCAGCCTGCATTTCTTTGTGGCCTCTCATCTTAAGGTGACCTATGGTTTGAATGAAAATGACTATGCGAAAATATTTACAATGTTTCTAAATTTTAAAAGTAATTTTGATATAATATAATACAGCAATACCACTTTTTTTTTTTTTAACTGGAGTGCAGTGGCACATTCATGGCCACTGCAGCCTCGACCTGCTGGGCTCAGACAATCCTTCTGCCTCAGTGTTTCTAGTAGCTGGAACTACAGAAATACTACCATGCCCGGCTAATTTTTCCATTTATTGTAGAGACAAGATCTCGCCAAGTTGCCCAGGCTGGTCTCGAACCCCTGGGCTCAGGCAATCCTCTTGCCTTAGCCTCCCAAAGTGCTGGGATTACAGGCTTGAGCCACTGCACCCAGCCAGCAATTCCACTTTTAGGTACAACCCCAAAAGAGTTGAAAGCAGAGACTCCAATAGATATCTGCACATCTGCACACCAGTATTCATAGTAGCATCATTCAGAACAGTCAAACGGTGGAAACAACCCAAATGTCCATCGGCAGATAAATGAATAAACAAAATGTGGTACATACATTCAATGAAATTTAGTATTCAGCCTTAAAAAGGAAGGATGTTCTGATATATGCTATAAGCCAGGTGAACCTTGAAGACACATTAAATGAGATAAGCCAGTGACAAAAAGGCAAATACTGTGTGATTCCATGAGCTAACTTAGAGTAGTTAAGTTCATAGAGGCAGAAAGTAGAATGGTGGTTACTAGGGGCTGAGGGGAGAGGGGAATGGGGAGCTAGTGTTTAAAATGTATGGAATTTCAGCTTGGGATGTATGAAAAAGTTCTGCAGATGAATGGTGGTGATGATCACACAACAATATAAATGTGCTTAATGCTACTGAATTACACACTTGAAAATGGCTATAATGCTAAATTTTATGTTATGCACATTCTACCACAAAAGGTTCTAACAATAATTGATAGCTACTTCCTGTAAGGAGCCTGAATGAATTCAGAGGAATATAAAGAAGAAAATAGTTAGCTGTGGTTAGTATTCATCTTCACTTGGTGTTCCTTTGAGTGTCATGAGCAAATAGCTAAAACCACTGCTTACTAAGGGGCCCAGCTCCACTGCTCAATAGTTCACCAAACATCAGCGGAACCCTACTGCGTGCAGGTGGCCGAGGATCTGCAATGACTATGACAAGCTCCCTGCTGTGAGATACTCGCAGCCTCTTGGAGGCGCCGGCCAGTCCAGAATATGATGTACACTCTGCCAAGCGGGCGCACAGAGATGCAGAGAGGAATCTGGCCCAGACAAGGTCAGAGAAGGCTGACCTTGAAAGGCCAGCTTTGCCAAGGCAGGGGGCTGGGCAGAAAGGCCATCCACAGAAGGGTCTACAAAGGCACCAAGGGAGGAGACGGCTTGCCAGCTTCTAGTTTAGAGGCCTGAGCCCAGACTGCAGCCAGCAACCAAGATGAGAAAATTCAGAAGCATGTGTAGTTTGGCAGGGGAGTCTATTTTCCCTTTTTATGGACGTGTTGCTTTTGAAGCATTCATGGACACAATAAGCAGGCATCGGGGCTGTGGAGGAGGCCTGGGCTGGACTCAGCACACAGGGTCAGTCATTGATGGCGTCATGGTGTTCGTTCCCCACCCAGCTAATGGGCTTATGGTCACCGTGCTCCCTACTCCCATCAGCCTGCACAGGCTCTGCAGAACAGAAATGGGCCTCACCTGCAGTACATACCTCCCTCAAAGGGATTATGTCATGTTGAGGTTCATCTTTATTTGGAGAATGCTTCATACTCTCTCTGTATAGCTAAGCAAGCACTTTCCCATCACATGCAATGGTTTATTTAAAAGCAGCTTCAGGAAGTACAATGAAAGGTTCCAAGGCTTACCAGAAATTACCATCACCCACAACCATTCTGCAAATATCCAGGCTAATGTCTGGGCATTCTCTTGGCTCCCACCACATTGGCTTTTCTTCCATCTCTCAAACAAGTTTGCTTTTGTTATTTCTGTGGCTGGGAAGGATCTCCCCAAGATCTTCTCCACACCAACTCTATCTTCCCACCTCATTTCATTCTAAATGTGAATGCTGCCTCCTCCAAGCAGCCTTCCCTGGACACCCAGGGAGACTAGCATCCTTAGTCATAACTACATTTGCAGTGTCTACACGGGCACATGGAGAGCAATCAAGAAATGTATTTAATTGACCAACTGATTGGGCTTGGAAGACTTTGGGCCAATTTGTTATTAGAGCTCACTCATTCCAGCTTGGATGGGTAATATCATGGGCCACGCCTCAGTTTCTCCATCTCAAAAACAATGCCTCAAACGAGATGACTGGATGGATTCTCCTTTGGCAAAAGATGCTAGGTGTGTCTGTGTCACTGACTGCCATTAATAAAACCATTGCTGGGTGAGAGCCATTAGCCGCTCCTCAGCACATTCCGATTCTCAGTGCACAAATTTAGACCCCAAGTAACCAATGTGGACAGCAACTTACAAGCTCAGTTAGAGGTATCCAGTTGTAGCTCAAGTTTCAGAAGCTTAAACTGCCTCTGAAATCACCAATGTAAATATTTACTGGAGAGACTTTTTTTTTTTTGAGTTGGAGTCTCACTTTGTAACCCAGGCAAGAGTATAGGGACATACTCACAGCCACCTCAGCCTCGACCTGCTGGGCTTAGGCAATCCTTCCGCCTCAGCCTTCCAAGTAGCTGGAACTACAAGTGTGTGCCACCATGCCCGGCTAATTTTTTGATTTATCGTAAAGACGAGGTCTCACCAAGTTGCCCAGGCTGGTCTCGAACCCCTGGGCTCAGGCAATCCTCTCGTCTCAGCCTCCCAAAGTGCTGGGATTACAGGCTGAGTCACCGCTCCTAGCTGAGACTTTTAAAATAAGTCTCCCACTCCTGCCCCTTCTGTAATCATGAAGTCCAATTTAGTATCAGATAAAGATTTAAACACTGTTAAGATGCTCACTCTCTTTTTTTTCCTAGTCACGAAGGTACTGCATTCAAGCCACTGTAGAACATGATTTGAAAGCCAACAATTTCAGGCTCTGAAATGAAAATGACGTTAAAATAACTTTAGCTGACTCTTATTTAGGTCTAAGCCTGAAGGACACAGCTCCCTGGTTTCATCACTTTACTGTCCCCGAAACAGGGATGGCAAATATGTGGCATACATATTGCTACTCTCCAAGCCCCTCCAAACTCTTTCCATGAAACTCTCCCCATTGAACTTAGATCCAGCTTCAGAATCCTCCTCAACACTCTAGTAAGCTACAACCAATCTACTGAAATTGACATGTGAGATAAAACCCATTTAACATCTGCTCTAAAATCAAATACCAAATAGTATTAATTTAATGAAGGGTGAGGAGAAGGGCAAAAAACAAACAAACAAACAAACAAAACCCAAACCAGAGATACATTCACACTACTGAAATCCAGCAACACAAGATGGCAGGGGGAAAAAGATGGAGAGAGGATGATAAGACATTCAAATCTATATAGTTCGAGGTTTTGTTTTTTTTTTTAGTTGGAGTCACTCTGTCGCCCAGGCTGGAGTGCAGTGGCACATTCACGGCCACCCCAGCATCGACCTGCTGGGCTCTGGCAATCTTTCTGACTCAGCCTTCGAAGTAGCTGGAACCACAGGCGTGCATTACCATGCCCGGCTAATTTTCTATTTGTTGTAGAGGCAAGGTCTTACCAAGTTGCCAGGGCTGGTCTTGAACCCACGGGCTCTGGCAATCTACTAGCCTTGGCCTCCCAAAGTGCTGGGATTACAGGCTGAGCCATAGTTTGAGTTTTAAAACATAAAAAATGCATATTAATAAGAAGCTACTGCTACAGCTATTCCTGACACTGGATTTCTTTAGAAAGCTGTGTTTTTTCCTCCTGAGAGCTGTAGACTTTAAGAGTATTCTGAGATGTTTCCTGTTATATAACTATCCTAATGTTATTTCTAACCTTATTGGAAACCCTTCCAGTTTGGGGTATTTATTTCAGTATTTACAATATCAGATTCTTCTAGCTCATCAGATACTCCCTGGGAGGAAATTTCACACATATGAAGGAGCAACAAAATCTGTTCACCAAATCCTCTACTTGACACCATCTAACTTTTTGCCCTGGAAGGGAATCTGGTATTTCATTTTCAGTTCTGTCCCTGTCTCCCTCTTTTCTTCTGCTGATTCCACAACTATATATTAAATATGTCCTATGTTTCCGAAACTGCCGTGCATCAGGGGTCAAAGGTGAACGTAGTATCATCCCTGCCACCTAGGGGCTCAAAGGAGCCAGGAAGCTGTTTCAGCATCTGCCTGAAGGGGTGGGTGGGGGCAGGGAGGGAGGCGCATCTCCCAGACATGCTTCTGTGCTCCAGGGTGGATCAGCAGAGTTGGGCTAAGAGGATATCTCTGTTGATGGCCTGGGACTTGGTCAGCATACCCTGAGAACAGAAGAGCTCCCAACAGATGAAAGCTGCAACGAACCATCATTTCTTTTTCTCCACTCTGTTTAGAGAAGAGAGGCAAACCATACAAAAGCAGATGATAGCAGTGATATATTTAGATAAATGATAATTTCAAGGGCAAGTTCTGAAGTCAAGATGAGCAACACTTAAAAAGGCCTAGAATGCATGCCGTAATGTTTGTTAAGTAGCCTCAGAGAAGTAAGGTATGTGAGGGCAGATGTTTTACTTGGTCGGACAGCGCCTGGCACAGAGTGGTCCATAATGGGATTAGAAGTGGTGATAGGGAAAATGCCAGGCAGACACCACCAGCAGAAAAGACATGCAGCTGCACCAAAGAGACAGACGCCAGAGGGCACCCCTGCAGTCTGGGGTGGTGCGGGGCTACAGACTGCATGAACCTCAATGGCCCCTGCAACAGCAGGTTGTGGATAACTGTGGGTGCTTGCAAAGGCACTTAAAGGGTAAACTCTCAACTATGGAGACTCTCTTGCTTCCAGAATAGATGATAACCTAAAGAAGATCAGAGTCAAGAACTCACTCTATCTCCCTTTCTCTGAGGATTCTGGCACTTTGAGCTCCCACTGCATACACTAAGTGACATGGTAGAGTTCATGAGATATAGCCGTGTGCAACAGACAGAGAATGAATGCAATATGGAGGATCCATGTATTCACTGCATGGATGAAAATATCTAAGCATTATGTATTACGCACTGGGCACTGCTGGGTCCTGGGGAGACACTGATGACTCAGGGAAGCACGTCAGCTGTGTGACGAGCACTCTCAAGAGATAAACACTAGGTGTGCACTGGAAAGGCACTGTACAAAGCTGGGAGGTTCATGGGGAGTGGCCTTGAAGCTGGCATCCGTGGGCCTACAAGGCAGAGAGAACAGGTGTGCTCCTGGCAAGATGGCAGGAATAGCAGGAGCAAAGGGACTAGGGGAGAGAGTAAACATGGCCCACTCAAAGACTGCACACTGGCCAGGGGATGTGGAGGTGGGAAGCTGAAATGGGGGTAGGTGCCCAAAGCTTATTCTGCAGAAGCAGGTGAGGCCAGGCCTGCTCAGAGAGTTTGTCCTATCACGTCAAGGAGTTTGGCAAAGAGTAGCCACCAATGACTTAGTCGTGTGGTAGAGGTCCCGGAGCATAGAAGGTATTACTAATGGCATAAAAATGGCCATGGTGTGGAGAACAGGAAGGGGTGGTTTGGGATGGCAATGAGACCCGAGGAAGTGAGACCCAAGAAGGGTCTAGGTAAGAGATGAAGACATCAGGCTAATTCTATACAGATAGGCAGCTGCATAGCCTGATGAGTGAATGAATATGGAGCATGTGAAAGAAATATCACCTGTTTTCAGCTTGTGACACTGGGTGCGGGAGTGACCAAGCAGGGTTGGAGACGTGAGGCTGGACTTAGATACACTGACATCTGATGCCCTGGGATCTCCGCCTGGAGCGTCAAGAAGTAACTGGCTGTATTTCAGAAAGTTCTGGGCCCTAGATTTGGACATCAGGGGCAGGAGGATGGTGACAGAAGGGTGAGATTATCCAGGAGAGAGAAGGTGTCCAGGACAGAAGCCCAAGGGCCATTAACATTTAAGAGCCAGGAAGAGGAACAGGTGCCTGTCAGGGAAACAGGAAGGAACTGCCAGGAAGGTGGAAGGAAAGCCCAGAGCTACCACAAGAAAGAGATGCAAGAAGGCAGGGAGCCAGCAGTTCAGATTTTGTGGAATGCCAGGTGAGCAAAGGCTGATGTACTTGGGGAGAGCGTTTCGGGGGTATAGAGATGATGCCAGGTTTCAGTGGATGAGAAGCAGACAGGAGGCACAGGAGGATCTAGGTAGAAGGTGGGGGCGGGGGGATGTGCTTTTCACAGCATGACTTGCCAAGGAGGAAAATGCAAAGCCAAGAGCTCTTAGCCTTTTCACACTGGGTGCAGTTATTAAACTGAAAACAAATGACCCCTCTCAAAGTTGCACATTCATTTTCCCTCCCTCCTTCCCTCCCCCTTCATCTTTCTCTCTGGGTAGCCTTCCAGAGAGAGAGGAGGCCTAAGAGGAGAAGATGGAACAAAGGTGTGATCATCGCCAGGCTCTGGTGACCACAGGCAACAGCCACACTCTATTCACAAGTCCCCAAGCAGAACATGGGGTTTACTTACGACGTTTCATGAAAGTAAAATTCAGAAACGGTGTCAATCTGGTTGTCTGAACATTCCTCCCTCCAAGTTCCTCATTAACTACTTCTGAGCAAACTGTGAAAGAGTCTCTTTTTTGATCACCAAAGTTTAGAAGACATCATGGGTATCAGAGGTAGACTTGTTTTCCCTAATGCTTGCTTTCTGCCTCCACTAGCTCAGGGTTGGAAAGACACAGGGGACATCAGCATCTGTGCATCAGTGACATGCCTGGGAAAGGGAGACAGGCTCTGGGAAAGGTGCTGCCTTTCCCAGACATGTCCTCGTTCATTGATTCCTATCACCGCCAAGACACACACTTGCACCTCATCCTTCCTCTGCAAAGTTGAGTGCTGGATTAGTATGTTAGCACCAGAACAATCTATGTGGAACTTAGCTTGGGCAGTAACTGTTCTTGGCAGGTTTGAAAGAACCGGTCTACAAAACAGTCTGGGTAGGAAGCTTCGTTCATGGTTTTTGTTACATTCAGGTTTTCAACTGTTTGAATTAATTACGTTTTAGTCTGTTTTCTCTTCTTTCTTTTTTTGAGTCAGGTTCTTACTTTGCCACTCAGGCTGGAGTGCAGTGGCATGATCATGGTTCACTGCAGACTTGACCTCCAGGGCTTAGGTGATCCTTCCACCTCAGCCTCCTGAGTAGCTAGAACTTCAGGCATACTACCACACTCAGCTAATTTTTTTTTTTGTAGAGACGAGGTTTTGCCTGGTTGCCTAAGCTGGTCTCAAACTCCTGGGCTCAAGCAATCCTCCTGCCTCGGCCTTGCAAAGTGTTGTGATTACAGGCGGGAGCCACCATGCCTAGCCTAGTATATTGTTTTCTTAGAAAACTATCTAATTCATTCAGATTTTCTAATTTTGAGCACAGAATTGTACTAGTAATTACTTTAAACTTGAAAACAACCTCTGCATCTGGGTTTATATCCCTGTCCTCATGCCTTAATGTGTATTTTTTCTCATGTAAAAAATTAGATCTATAAGAAATCAGTCTACTTTATTGGTCTCCTGAAAAATTAGCACCAGGACTGATCAATTCTACCACTCGTTTCCTAATGAATTAAGGTTCACATTTATCTTAAATCCTTTCTTCAACTTTCCATTTTTTCTTTAGTTTCTCTGTCACCTTCTTGAGTGACATATTCATTTATTTCAATGATTTCTCATATATAGAGCCACCTTTTCTCTAAGTATATATTTGTCCTTTTTCAAATTTTATTATGAAGCCTTCTTGTTACTTTCTACCCAGTCTGAAGTTGCAGCTTTGAGCTCCTATTGGATTCAATAGTGATTTGCATTGCGTGTGTTTTTGTTTTTGTTTTTGAGTTGGAGTCTCACTCTGTCGCCCAGACTGCAGTGCAGTGGCCGCTCCCGGCCACAGCGTTCCTTCCACCTCAGCCTTCCGAGTAGCCGGAATTACAGGCGCGTACTACCATGCCTGGCTAATTTTTTGATTTATTGTAGAGATGAGGTCTCGCCTGCCCAGGTGGGTCTCAAACCTGCGGGCTCAGGCAATCCACTCACCTCAGCCTCCCAAAGGCGCGAGATTACTGGCTGAGCCACCGAGCTGGCTTGCATTGTGTTTTTATATCTCTAAGTAGTGGGTTCTTTTTTTTTTTTTTGAGGGAGTCTCTCTCTGTCACCCAGGCTGGAGTGCACTGGCACACTCACGGCTATCACAACCTCGACTTGCTGGGCTCAGGCAATCCTTTTACCTCAGCCTTCCAAGTAACTGGAAATACAGGCACGTGCCACCACACCCAGTTAATTATTTGATTTATTATAGAGATAAGGTCTCACCAAGTTGCCCAAGCTGGTCTCGAACCTGTGGGTTCAGGCAATTCTCTCTCCTCCAAGTGCTGGGATTACAGGCGTGAGCCACCATGCTCAGCCAGTTGTTGGGATTTACATTTTAAATTCTAAGGTCCTAAGCACATTGCTTAGCTCACAGTAAACCACCAAAAGTGGTGGATATTAGTATTCATTATTCAGAGCCTTTCTTTAGCCTTTAACACTTCTTTGGAATTAGAATAATTTTTGGTGCCAACCCATTTCAGACAAGCAAAATAATAACCTTTCCTTTTTGATCTCCAGGAACAATACTTCAGGGTTTAGACCCAGAATCCAAGCATTTGGTTGTCTCTCCATTACACAGCTTATCAGAAGAAGGATTTTTGACATTTGCATTTGTTTGATAATCAGATGTTCAGCAATCAATTAAACTGCTCTCTCTTTCACTGATCCCAGTGCTTATGCTACCTATCCCTGAGCTCCATGTTTAACTGGAGCATTGACAACATATCTTTAAAGTGAATTTTAAAGAAAGGAGCACGTACGTATACCTTCTTAAGCCCTAGCATGTCTAAGAATGTCTTTCTGACTGGCTTTACACATAAAAGGTGCCTTGGCTGAGTATTACATTGTTCGGTTGCAACGTGTAACCCCACAACTTTGTATATGGTTCACAGACTTATTTGATAATCAGGTAGGTGTGTCATGGGGCCTGGAATATATCTGAATAAAAAAATAAATTCGGCAGGGCTTGATGGCTCAGCCTGTAATCCCAGCTCTTTGGGAGGCCGAGGTGAGTGAATTGCCTGAGTCCGCAGGTTCAAGACCCACCTGGGCAACTTGGCAAGACCTTGTATCTACAATAAATAAAAAAATTAGTCAGGCATGGTAGCACATGCCTGTAGTTCCAGCTACTTGGAAGGTTGAGGTAGAAGGATTGCCGGAGCCCAGCAGGTCAAGGCTGCAGTGGCTAGAAGCGTGCCACTGCACTCCAGTCTGGGAGACAGAGTGAGACTCCAACTCAAAAACAAACAAACAAACAAACAAAAACAAAACTTCCTAGGCGTCTTAATCTTCTGACAGGTTCTGCAAACACAGTCTCTTTGCATGAAGCACAAGTCTAAAGTCAATTTGATTTTTGTTGTTGTTTTTTTTCTGTGTAGATGCCTATGAAATGCTTTTCCTCTTCTTCTCTCTTTGCAATTCTCTATTTGTCCCAGGGTATGCTAGGATGTTTCTGTGTAGATGCCTATGAAATGCTTTTCCTCTTCTTCTCTCCTTGCTATTCTCTATTTGTCCCAGGGTATGCTAGGATCTTTTACTAGAGTGTGTTCAGAATGTTTGCTGGGTGAGCCCTTTGATATTCATGTACAGTCTCTCATCAGCTCAAGGAATTTTCTTCCATCACAGTCTTGATGATCAATAATCTGAATGTGGGCTACCAATTCCTTCTTCTACATCTATAACCTTGTCTCCTGTTTTTCTTTTAGTTTCTTGCATTTTCCAGAGCCTTTACCATACACTGACATTTTTCTGTACTCTTGCTAATTTGTGTTTAGTTCTGCTATTGGATTTTGTTTCCTTAAACTCTTTCCTTATTTAATCCATCTCCATTTTTCCCCCTTTCTGCTGCCTTTTCATAGCAAACATTCTTTCCTTATGTCTTTCTGTTCCTGTTCCAGGAAGACTGCGTTTTTTGGTTGTATACTGAGGATGACACACATTTTCCCAAATTCTCTTCCAGATCCACTATAGATGAGTTTTTTTCAAAAGTAGAAACTCCTCAATCTTCAGGAGCTGTTGCCTTTACCTTGTTCTGCAAAATTTTTCCACAGTCTTTATTCATTTTTGAACAGGGAAAAATTTGTCCAGACATTATGATCAGACTGACTGTGGTCTCGTTTCCTACCAACTTATGTAAAGTATGGCTCTCCTTCTGGCTCTCCTCTCCCGTGGGAGGGGATGGGGGAAGTGCATGGCTTCCAGCCAACTTGGCACCTTCACTCAGCTGAGGTGTCACAGAACAGAGGTGACAGCTGAACAGCAGAAGTCAGGCTGCTGTTGACTGGAGACTGGGAAACATTTCCACACCTACGCTTTTTTCCCCCAGCAGCAAACTGCCTACTTAATGCCACTTTTTAAAAGGCTGAATCACTTAACCTAATCCAAAGTCTGAGGCCCCACAGGAAAACCCATCAGAAAGTTAATGGCTTGTTTTAACTGCAGGAGATAAAACTACAGTAGACTGGGCAATTTTATTCCTGGGAAGTCTGGAAGAAAAGGCAGAGGAACAGACTAGAAATGTGGAAAAACCAATGAGGAAGAGGATGTGGTTAACTGAGTGTTTTCCAGATGCTAAGAACTTGCTAAGCCTTGGTTATGTTATTCCACTTACACCTCCAAGTTTCTCCTTGCAAACAGGGTTTTAACAAACTGCAGATTCTAAAGCTAAACTGAGTATTCAAGGATCGACTCAAGCATTTGCATGCTACAATATTAGCTTTTCAATCTGCTCCTGGCTTTGGGATATCTTTGGGATATCTCAATCCTCAACTGAAGAGGCACAGATTTTCATCCCTACTTTACAGTTTCAGAGGGATTAAGTGGCTGCTGTAAAGTACACACAGGGTCAAGGAATAGAGTCCAGGTCTGTGTGATTTGAAAGCACGCGCCACTTTTTATTCGTTCAACAAAAATATTTACTAAGCATCTACTATGTGCCAGACATGGTTCTGGGCACCAGAGATAGAGCAATGAATGAAACACAATCTTTACCCTCAAGAAGCTCACATTCTACTGAGGGGTGGGGAATGGTCTGCAGGTAAATGTTCAATCACTGGCTTTAGGGGTGGGGATGGGGAGGAGCTGCAGCATTTGCTAGGTTTTATGATGTACATTCTCCCACCATGGCTTATTTCAAGTCACCAGTCTAGTGTGACTGAGCACAGAGCTGGGAAGAGGTGTGCACAGTGGGCCCCTGTGAGCCCTCCCACACCAGCTCCATCCAGCACACCACTGTGAGGAGGTGCCGAGGTCTGGATATCTGTATTTCCCCCACCCCAATTTTTAAGCTGAAATCTAATTACCAGTGTGGTGGTATTGGGAGGTGATGCGTTGGGGAGGTAATCAGGTTGTGAAAATTCATGCCCTTAAAGAAGAGAACCCAGACAGCTCCCTTGCCCTTTCCACCATGTGGGGACCTAGCTAGAAGGCACCATCTCTGAACCAGGAAACAGGCCCTCCCCAGACACCGATCTGCCAGTGCCTCCTCGATCTTAGACTCACCAGCCTCTAGGGCTGGGATAAATGTATGACTGTTGCTTATAAGCCACCCAGTTTATAGTACTTTGTTGTAGTAGTCCCAACAGGCTAAGATGGAAGGATCTGCAACAAACTGATAATAACATGAAATATAATACTTTTGTTACATAGACAGTTGGCCTTGAGCAACTTGAGTTTGAACTGCACAGGTCCACTTACAGGCAGAGTTCCTTCAGCCTCTGCCATCCTTGAGACAGCAAGACCAACCCCTCCTCTTCCTCCTCAGCCTTCCCAACATTAAGATGATATGAGGATGAAGACCTGTATGATGATTCACTTCCACTTAATGAATAGGAAATATGTTCTCTTCCATATGATTTTCTTTTTTTTTTTTCCACAGTGCAAGACATCCTTGGATTGAATGCATAATTTACTATGATCAATATTTTTTTTCACATTGCAAGACTTTCTTGGATTGAATGCATAATTTATATTATCATCAGTATTTTTTTTCCTTTAAATTTTTTTTTTATTTTAAAGATGTGGAGTACAATTCAGGGTTAGGTATACTAATGTTCATTATGCAGGTACCCTTGTTGATGAGGTGTGCCCCCCCCTTCCCCAGGCAGATTCCCACTAATGCCAATCCCACTTCCCTGCTCCCCTCCCGGCAGTTTCCTACTACTGACAATCCTTTTCTTATAATGTTACGATAATTGTTCAAGGTCTGCTTATGAGTGAGAACATGTGATACTCAGTTCTTTGTTTCTGTGAAACATCTCTCAATATTATAAACTCTAAGTCCATCTAGGTTGCTGTGAAGTTCATGATTTTGTTCTTCTTTATTCCACATGGTTTTCTTAATAACATTTTCTTTTCTTTACCTTCCTTTATTGTAAGAAAAGAGTGTATCATAAATATAACATACCAGATATGTGTTCATTGACTTTATGTTAACAATAAGGCTTCTGGTCAACAGTAGACTATTAGTAGTTAAGTTTTGGAGGAGTCAAAAGTTATATGGGAATTTTCAACTTGAGTCAACTGTATTATGAAAGAAATATACAGTAAATTATACCACTATATGTCTAGTGGTGATGAGTTTATAAGAAATTAATCAAAACTGGTGCAGTGGCTCATGTCTATAATCCTAGCACTTCGGGAGGCCAAGGCAGGAGGATCCCTTGAGGCCAGAAGTACAAGACTAGCCTGGGCAACACAGTGAGACCCCTGTCTCTAGACATTTATTTATTTACTTATTTTTATTTTTTGAGACAGGGTTTCACTCTGTTGCCCAGGCTAGAGTGCAGAGCACAATTACAGCTCACCACAGCCTTGAACTCCTGGGCTCAGATGATCCTCCTTCCTCAGTCTCCTGAGTAGCTAGGAGTACAGGAATACACTGCCGTGCCCAGCTAATTTTTCTTTTTTCTTTTCTTTTCTTTTTTTTTTTGAGAAACAACATCTCACTTTGCTGGTCTCCTGGCCTCAAGCGATACTCCTGCCTCAGCCTCCCAAAGTACTAGAACTACAGGCATGAGTTACCACATCTGGTCTCTAAAAAAAAATTAAAAATAAAAAAAATAATAAAGCAGGGTAAGAGAGCATGGGTGATGGGGTATATGGGTACATGCATGGTCAATGTGCTGTGGGAAGGTCACAGAAGACTGTCCCATAGAAGCCATTTGATCAGAGACTAGATTTTTCTCATCTATAAAATCAAGATACTGATTTTATTGAATTCAGAAAACTCGATAAGATGGCATTCATTATAGTATATTGCTTCTAGTACATATTAGGTACACAAATAAATGACAGTTATTAATATTTACCTGAATTGAAATGAACATGATCTGGTACATAAGTCTTATCTTTGTTTGAAGTTATCAGAGCATAAAGCTTTCATTCCTCAAAATCAAACTGGTATTCTAGCCACTTAAAAAACAGATTCTAAATGACGAACCCACAATTTGAAAATGTTCCTGTAAAGGTGAAATTGCTGAGTTCGAACTTCACAATGCCAGATTTTTTAACATGAAGTTGGGAGTAGCAGTGTCCCTGTTATTATTATTAAATAATTAGATTACATTCTTTAACAGTTAGCACTTTAATTCCAGATCAACCCAGGTCACTCTCCCTCAAAAAAGAACAAAGAATAATATAACTTTTCTGGAGCTGAGTATGCAACACAGTTTTGCTCTCTTTCATCCTCTAAAACTAAAAATAAAAAGATACACAGGTGATAAGTAAAATATATACTATAAAACTGGTTCTTGAATACTTTCAAAGTGGTAATATTTATTCAAAACTCAAGGTTCCTTTCCCAAAGGATAATAAGGACTTAAACTCTAAAAAATAAGGTTGCATAAAATATTGAAAAGAAATTAAATATTGGGTTATTTTAAATTGGAGGGTGAAGCCAGGCACAGTGGCTCACACTTGTAATCTCAACACTTTGGGAGGCTTGAGGCAGGAGGATTGCTTGAGCCCAGGAATTCAAGACCAGCCTGGGCAATATAGCAAGACCTCATCTCTACAAAAAAAAATTTTTTTTAATTAGCCAGTTGTGGTGGCACATACCTGTAGTCCCAGTTACTCCAGAGACTGAGGTGGAAGGATCACCCAAGCCCAGGAGGTCGAGGCTGTGGTGAGCTAGGATCCTGTCACTGCACTCCAGCCTGGGAGACAGAGTGAGACCCTGACTCAAAAGAATGAATGAATGAATGAATGAATGAATGAAGGGTGAAGCTCTTCCCACAAGCTGGAAAAATTATCTACTACTTTATTTCTTTAAGAACTCAGGGTAGATATAAGTTTGTGCTGGGGCAGAGAGTAAAAGGAGAAGGAAAAAGCCTTTTTCTCACCCTACGATCTGACATGCACTGAGCCACGCATGTTACAAACATTCTTATGCTCTCTGCATGACATCAATGTCATCAGCTCTGCTTTAACAACGAGCACAGGACACAGTAAGAGCAAGGCAGTCACGTACCCACCCCAGGCTCAGGGATCCTACTGGTACCTCTTTCTTTCATCCCAAACCTCCCCCTGGTTCACATTCAGCTGGTAAGAGACGAAGTTGTGGACCTTCCAAGAGGTTCTTTTTGGTCACTCTTAATCCAAATGGTTATGATGACACAAGGCCAGATGTCTCTAAACCAAGGGGGCTCTCCACTTGGGACTGATCACCTCCCCAGTACAAGTGAATTTGGGGAACTTCCCCATGGGACTTGAGATTTCCCCCTTAATTTTTTCCTTCACCCAAGAAGGAGCCGTCTGCTCAATAAGATCAGAGCTGCAACTATCATCTGAAAATATTTTTTCCTTCAGGACAAAATAATCTTTACTGCCTTCCTGCCCAGTTGTTCTTTCTGAACTGCTCTTTGTTTACTCCTTCGTTTCATTGGAGGAGGTACAAGAAACCACCAGATTTGGCTGGATGTGGAGGCTCACATTTGTAATTCCAATGCTTTGGGAGGCTAAGGTGGGAGGATCACTTGAGGCCAGGTGTTTAACACCAGTCTGGATAACGTGGCAAGACCTCACCTCAAAAAACAAACAAACAAAAAAACAAAACAAAACAGACAAAAAAAGCAACAAGATCAGACTAGTTTTTGCATCTACTGTGGGACCAGGGTCCCCATCCTCCTGGTAACAGGTGAGGACTGTCACTGGCCCAGTTCTCCTCTCTACTTCTACCATCCTGTGGTCATTCTTCAGCAACTTGTTTAGACCATGTGGGATGAACTTCTAGGGACCAATCCTGTCTTATTTTCCTATTTTCCCTTTCCACTCACAGCCTTCTCTCAAATATTTTAATTTCTTGTGTATTTCTTTATGTGTATTGAAGCCTGTGAGAATCAAAACACACACACACACACAAACACACATTTTTTAAATGTGTGCTGCCACCGGGCTCGGTGGCTCAGCCTGTAATCTCGTGCCTTTGGGAGGCTGAGGTGAGTGGATTGCCTGAGCCCGCGGGTTCGAGACCCGCCTGGGCTGGCGAAACCTCATCTCTACAATAAAATAAAAAAATTAGCCAGGCGTGGTAGCGCACGCCTGTAATTCCGGCTACTTGGAAAGCTGAGGCAAAAGGATCGCTGGAGTCCAGCAGGTCTAGGCTGCGGTGGCTGGGAGCGGCCACTGCACTCCAGTATGGGGGGCGACAGAGTGAGACTCCAACTCAAAAAAATAATAATAATAAATAAATAAAATTTGTGCTGCCAGCTTCAGATCAATAGCTACGAGTGTGGAGCGTTTTTTGGTTTCTACCTTTTTGTATTTGGGGATTCATGGGGGATTCCTTATTATGTAATTTTCCCCCCTATAAAACGTTCATGAGTTTAGATTCTGCCCTCTAGTTGCTCTTTTTATTACCGACATTTTAATTGTGAATTTTTTCAAACCTACAGGAAAGTTTAGGGAGCTGTACGGTGAACATCCACAGACCCACTGTCTACATTCTACAATTCACTTTGCATAGACTTGCTTTAGCACACATCTACCCACCTAATCATACACCAATATGTCTTACTTCTTTAGGGGTTCAAAGTAAACTACAACCCATGATATATATGTTTTTTATACACACACACACACACACACACACACACACCACATATAGTGTGTGTTTTGAGTTGGGGGTCTCACTCTGTTGCCCAGAATGGCATGATCATAGCTCACCACAGCCTAAACCTCCTGGGCTCAGGTGATCCTCTCGCGTCAGCCTCCCAAATAGCTGGAACTACAGACATGCACCACCACATCCAGCTAGTATTTTAAACTGTTGTAGAGATGAGGTCTTGCTATGTTGCCCAGACTCGTCATGAACTCCTGGGCACAAGCGATCCTCCTATCTCAGCCTCCCTAAGTACTGGGATTACAGGCATGAGTACCATGCCTGCCTCCAATGATATTTTTGATATTGCACACAAAGGTTGGCCTCAAGGTAATTCCTCTCATGCTCTGTAGGGAGCTCTCTACAGACTGCAGATACCAGCCTGAAACTCCACTTTCCTGCTCTACTTACAACTCAGGATTAATGCTTCTCCTCCATGCCTTTCTTTCTCTTAGGCTCTAGCATTAAGCTAGCATTAATTGAAGTCCCTTTTAAGGTGGACAAAATCATCCCTCTCCCCTCCCACTGGACCACCTCTCCTCTTCTTTCACCTAGGCTAATATTTCCATCCCGGCTTGTGAAGTCACCATGAAATGACTCTTTCTTTCTTTCTTTTTTGTTAGAAAGCAGGATTTATTGAGGATAGAAAAGATCCCACAGCGGGAGGGGACCCGAAGGGGTTGCCCCGAAATGACTATTTCTGTTGTTGTTTTCTGGGGGTTTTTTTTGAGTTGGAGTCTCACTTTGTCACCCAGGCTGGAGGGCAGTGGCATGCTTCCAGCTACCGCAGCCTCAACTTCCTGGGCTCCGGCCTTCCTTTCACCTCTGCCTTCCAAGTAGCCAGAACTACAGGTGCGTGCTACCACATCCAGCTAATTTTTTATTTATTGTAGAGATGAGGTCTCGCCAAGTTGCCCAGGTGGGTCTCAAACCCTCGGGCTCAGGCAATCTACTCGCCTCGGCCTCCCAAAGTGCTGGGATTACAGGCTGAGCCACCGAGCCCGGCCTGAAATTACTCTTTCTAAAGCCCAACTTTACATTTCATCATATACTTTTTGGCCAAAAAGAGGGGATTATTTTCACAAAGTACTATGGTTCTCCCTTATCCACGGTTTTGCTTTCTGAGGTTTCAGTTATCCATGGTCAACCACAGTCCAAAAATATTAAATGGAAAATGCCAGAAATAAACAATTCACAATCTTGTACCATCCTTCTCCATCCCACTGGGGATGTGAATCCATCCTCGGCTTGGTGCATCCATTTAGTTACTTAGTGGCCTTCTTGATTATCACCTCATGGCATCAAAAGGAAAAGGGTGAACTTTAGTACAATAAGATATTCTGAGAGAGAACAGAGAACGTATTCACATAACGTTTAGTCTATTATCATAAGTGCTCTATTTTATTTTTTTATTTTTATTTTTTGAGTTGAAGTCTCACTCTGTCATTCAGGCTGGAGTGCAGTGGCATGCTCACGGCCACCGCAGCCTCGACCTGCTAGATTCAGGCAATCCTTCCCCCTCAGCCTTCCAAGTAGCTGGAACTACAGACGCATGCCACCACGCCTGGCTAAGTGCTCTATGTTATTATTAGTTATTGTTTATCTTTTATGGAGCCCAATTTATAAATTAGACTTTACCATAGGTATGGATGGATGGGAAAAAAAACCTAGTGTTATTAGGGTTTGGCACTATTCAAGGTTTCAGATACCCACTGGGGGTCTTGGAATGTGTTCCCTCTGCCACCATGATAAGGGGATACTACTGTGATCAGCATAAAGGAGCCTTCCTGGTGCACTTGGTAACAAAACGAGACTAGCTCTGCCCTTGACCCCTCCAGCTTGTCACCGGGCTCTTAAGAACAACCAGAATCATTTCTGTCCAACCAGGCTTACAGCTGCTATTTTCAATTACTCATTGCCTTCATCTTAAGAACTTTGCTGTGTACTTTATTTATCTGAGAAAGAGTAAAAGTGATTAACTGAATGTGCAAGAGAAAAGTAAATTTCCGCTTTTAGAGCTTACTGAAGATTAGAAAGCTATCTAACACAATACAGGGTCTGTGATTGCAAATTAACACTTCCGTCAAAATTCTTTATCTGGCTTTCAACGCTGACCTTTCACCTCTTAGCAGGGCTTCTCTTCCTTTCAGCCCAGATGAAATGCACCTCTGGGCTTTGTCAGAGGCCATGGCCTTGCTAACCAGCAAAGAGCAAACCTCCCCTCCCTGTAATATAAACCAGCCAGTTAGAGTCCCTGGGCAGGGAGCTGTTTAAAAGAGCAATTATGAGGGCATATTTCTCAGGAATCTTTTAGTTACTTTTCATTTACAAAGCACATGTTTATTGCAGAAAATTTAGAAAATAGAGAAAAAAATAAAAGAAACATCAACCATTATCCTGCTACCTAAGAATTACCACTGAGGTCAATATAGATCCTTCTATACTTTTAAAATACAAACATGTCCATTTTATAAAATTGAAATCATAGTGTATATGTTATTTTCTACTACTTTTAAATTGCCACCAAGCAATGTCATAAACAAGTGTCATTATTATTAATTTACATGATTTCAAGTCATTAAATATTAATTGGCATGACTTTAATGAAGATACATACAAATATATAAATATAGATATGTGCTATAATTTAATAAGCCTTTTTGGATATCAAGGCTATTTCACATATTTCACTGTTCTAATTAATGCTTTGGTGAAAAATTTTGAACTTCCTGCACAACTTTGTTTCAAATAATAAATTCCCAGGAGTGCTAGAGGTCAAGGACTACGTGCAGTTTTAAGGTTATCAATTTAATAACTTTTGCAAATTTACTTTGCAGATTTAGAACGTCACTAGCAGTTGTACAACCCACCCCCTTGCTCTGCGTAATTTTTAAAAATACTTTTCAATCCAAATAGGTGGAAAAGGTGTTATTATGCGGTTGAAATTTATATTTATTTGACCACTACAGAGACTGAACGTTTTATTGGTCATTTTCGGTTCTTTGCCTGGGAACCAGTGAGTGATGGTGGCAGGAGGGGAGAGTCCCAGGGAACCGTCTTCCACCACTGTGAGTCACACCGGAAGGTCCACTGAGCTCAGCAGTCCCATGCAGGGCAATCAACAAATAACAGGACCTCTGTAACCTAGCTGAGGGTCTGAAAACTCTGCCCTCCTTCCTTGCCTTTGGTATCTGGATATATTTCTGCATTAGAACAAAATGCATAGGATTTTTAGATTTACAGATATTCTTGATAAATAACTACTAACAGTATTTTGCCTGACAGGTTTCGCATGGGGGCCCACTAGCTGGAATAAGTAAGATTAATACCTACTCAGTGGAGAGAAAGGGGGGAAAAGAGTATTTTGAAAGATTTACTCACTAGCTCAAAATCTTATGGGTAAACTGGATCCAAAAGGTAGGCTACCACTCTCCCTGTGGCTTTGGTAGCAAAGGAAGACTTATCCACCAAAGTGTGCAAAATGTAAAATAATTTAGTTGTCTTGGGCACATGTCTGCGGTCTGCTGGGAGGTCCAGAGACTTTCTGGTGGGGGAGGGATCCCCAGTGACACTGCAGGCACTGGCTTGCTCTCACCTCTCACCCAGAAACAGCCCTAACATCAGGGGACCAGGACCAGCACGCTCACCCTCCACATCCAATCACAATGTTGCGCTCAATAATGCAGAACAGACGGAACCCAAAATCCCAAGGCCCCAAAACACATCATACCTACAAACTTTCAAAATGTGAGTGGGTATCCCACTTCCGGGCCAAATGGGCACTGACACTGCATGAAGAACCTTGGCTTCTGTGAAATTTCAAACCTTGATCTCCAGAATGGGCTTCAGATGTATGGAGGCCTGGTTGGTCTCTGCATATCTGTGCCTCTGATTATCAAGAGAAAAACACTACCTACCTCTCCAGCAATTAACATCTGTGGCTGGGTGTCCACCCTGAGAGCTGCAGTTAAGAGGTCAAGCCCATTAAAAGCAAAAAACGGCAGCCCCCACCCCTGCCAAGATGGCTTTCATCTCCCAGGAGCCCGAGGGGATATTTAGGGGCTTGTTGACCCAGTGTGGCGCCACAGCCCTCATGGCCCAGGCGCCATGCTGTGGGATGCAGAGTCACAGTGAGGGCAGCAGCGGGTGGGCCTGGGTCTGGTTTTCATTAAGCAACAGCATCTCACCGTGTCTTCAAAGCTGCGGGTCCCAGACGCCACCTCTATGAATTCCAGCTGCTGTGTGTGAAACCTTATCCTCTAGTCTGCTCATGCAGGCCTCTCAGCTCCTTCACAGTCTACAAGTTAAAATATTGAATTCAGGGGGACCCAGGACCCCCCTGCTGGCTCAGAGCCTCCTGCACAGATCAGAGTCAGGCCTGGAAAGCTGCCTGGGATCCCAGCAGAAACTGCTGACCCTGTAATATGGAGTGGTTGCATGACAGGGGCCTCTGATTGTATCAGCGCGATCCTCTCAGCTCATAATTCCTAAGCACCTCCAAGAAAGCACTGGAGGAAACGTCCATCCCTGCTCCCAGGATTCTGCATAAATGTCAGCCAAAGAGAGTTTATTTGTTTGTGTTTGTGGAGTAGGACAATCATCCCCCACGTTTAGTGACCATCACCTGGGGAGTGTAGTTAACACAGGCCCACCCCCATAGTTTTCTACTTAAGTCTGATTGTGGGGCCTAAGAATGTGCATTTCCAACAAGTTCCCAGGGGATGTGCATGCTGCCAGACTGAGAGTCACATTTTGAGACTTATTGAATTCGAGTATAATATCAAACTGATGATGTCACTTTCATAAAGATTTCTCCACAGTCAACTTTGTGTGTTATAATGGAAAATTTCCCTAACCAGACTTGCTGGTGAGAAGTGGCAATACTCAAAGCTCTCCTGTGGACACCCGGTGGCTTTGTAGAGGTGCAACAGGGGTCAGTACAATTTCATTTCTCAAACAGGACATCTATTTCCTGTGGACACTCTGAAAAATTAAGTGTCGCAGCCCGAGAAGTCAACCCAGCTGACCTGGAGCCATGACGCCCAACTTGCTATGTGATCTTCCTCTCCTTCTTCCCTTCCTTTTGGCTGTCCCTTCCACCCAGAAGAGCTTTTACTCCTTTTTTCCAAGACCAGTTAACCCACTTGTGCTCCTGACAGATTGATCCATCCTCTTCCTTAGGCCCAGCTTCCATTCCTAATCTATAGTAGCTTTCCCTTTCTAGATCTTTCTAGAGCCCATCTTTCTCAATCTCTAATCAGTGACTGGCACTGATGTCTGCTCACTCCTTGAAACTCTTCTCCTGCAACTCTCCTGGACCCCCTACATCTTCTCTGAATCCTCCTTATCCATCCAACTTCCCTGGTTTGCTTGCTGCATGTTCTTATCCCCTCCGCCTCCCAGAAAACCTGTGTCAAGCACTGTGCTGGACAACAGTGATGAACAGCAGAGGGCAAGACAGGCCTTGGCCTTGCCCTTGCCCTCATGGAGCTGACAATTGGTGGGGAACATGCTCATCAACAAATTACAGGATTGGTCATTTAGCTACAAATGTGTCAAGTGAGAAGCGCAGGGTACTGATACTGCATGTGATTAGAGGTGAGGAGTAGGGGTGGCCAACGGATGCGGGGGCAGGGATGGTCTTGTGAGTGAAGTCACACTGCAGCCATGTCTGGAATTAGAGCTGGGCCTGCCACTTCCTTTCCCAGGGCTCTCGTTGGTGAACTCAAGGACCCACCTTCCGTGATCTTTTCTATCCCTTGCTATGCTACTCCTGGACAATCTTCTTCTCTCTCACAGTGACCACTGGTGATCCGAACAATATTTCTTTACAGCCCCCACTTTGCTTTTGAACTCCAACTCTACATTTCCAGCATCTGCTAGATCTCCAACTACATCACCTCAGAGGAACTCCAAACTCAATAGGTTCAATGAGACTTTCCCAAGCAGGTTACACCACATCCTTTTTCTCCCTCTTAGATACCATCCAGCCAAGGTTGCTGTGTCTTCAGTGACTGGAGCTGGACCTGGCACATACTGTGGGTTGGCTAATATTTGTTGAGTGACTACACGAAAACAGGATAGTAAAACATATTATAAATGCACAGTATTAAGATAGTGATTGGTGTATGAGTAGAGATATAGATGAGAGTAACACAGTAGTGATGCAAAAGCCAAAAACCAACCCTAGCACTTATGAGAATTTAATAGGTAACGAAGGAGCATCAGAAATCAGTGGTGAGATGGGATGGGTTATTTAGTAAATGACCAATGAAAAATAATCGGATTCTCTCCTCACAATACATATCAACATAAATTCCAACTAGAAATTTCAAATCAAATCATTCTAAAAAGCTAAGAATGGGAGTAACTTCTTTTCTAGAGAAAATTTGGCTTTTTAAGCAGAAAACACTGGGGGAATATCAAAAAGAATAAAGAGCAATGGATTGAACTGCTTTTAAAAATGACCATTTGTATGTCATAAACATTAGAAAGAAAATTTGAAGTAAATATAGAAAATTTGCCTCAAGTGACAGGAAAAAGTTTAAAGTTTTTAGGATATAAGTTACTTATATAAATCTAGAGGGAAAAACATTTATCTCTCAATAGAAAATTTAGCCAAAGGAAAGATATATATCAGAAGAAATAAGTGTAGCCAAGTAAAATAGGAAAATATCTAACTTACTGGTAATCAAAAAATACAAAGTAATATGAGATATCATTTTTCACCTATCAAGTAACCCAGCAGGGGTTGTATTAAGAAAGACACTTTCTAAATTGCTGGTGGGAGTATAGCTAGAAATAGCTTTTCTGGCACACAGTTTGAAGAGGCTTAACTATGTACAAATCTTTTGACCTAGTAAGTCTAACTCTAGAAATCCAGCTTAAGGAGATAATCAGAAATACATACAATAGATATGCAAGGAAAGTCATTAATCACAAATCAGAAAGATATGAAAAAAATCTAAATTACGCCGCTATAGAGGAAATAGTAAATTATGGTATTTACACATGGGAAACATCACATATCCTTAAAAATATATTTTTAAAAAGATTATTCTTAATGTAGCAGTCCTTAACTTCTATTTGTATCGTGCAAGACTTGGTGCAATGGCTCATGCCTGTAGTCCCAGTACTTTGGGAGGCAGAGGTGAGAGAATTGCCTGAGTCCAGGGGTTTGAGACCAGCCTGGGCAATTGGCCAGACTTCATCTCTACAATAAAGCAAAAAATTAGTCGGGCATGGTGGCACACACCTGTAGTTCCAGCAACCTAGAAGGCTGAGGCGGAAGGATCACCCAAGTCCAGCAGGCCAAGGCTGTGGTAGCCATGAACGTGCCACTGCACTCCAGCCTAGGCGACAGAGTGAGACTGTGACTCAAAAAAACAAAAATATTTGCATCATGCTGATGCTTCATTGGTCAAAGCAAGTCACATGACCAAGTCTGGACTCTGGGAGCTGACTACACAAGGGATAAACTGGCAAAACTGTCTGCCATATACATTCATAATACAAAGGCAATTTCTAAACACAAGACACACAAAGACACATATACATATAGAAATACACCAGCATGCTATCAGTGGTTATTTTCTAATTTATTGTTCTGTGTATTTTCAAAATGTCCTATAATGAGTATATATTTTGTCCCCATAAACAAGTAGTATACCTTGTGTTAAGAAAGTATGGCCCTGGATTTGGAGAACTTAATATTTGATAATGGACAGATTCTGGAGGTGGCTGGGTAGATGGAATTTACCAGTGCTGTGGCTTTTAAAATGTGATGGACAAGGTGGGAATAGGTGGGTTCACAAACGATGTAGTCTGGTGTTTCCTGGATGATGTCTAAGATGTAGAAAAGGGATGTGGTGTAACTTGCTTGTGAAAGATGCATTGAACATGTTGAGTCCGAAGTTCCTCTGAGGCACTGTAGTTGGAGGTCTAGCAGATACTGGAAATACAGAGTTGGACTTTGGAAGCAGAGTGGGGGCTGGAGAGAAATATTGTTCAGATCACTGGTGGTCACTAAGAGAGAGAAGATGATTGCCCAAGAGTGGCAAAGGGACAGGTAGAAAAGAACACAGAAGATGGGTCCTTGAGCTCAGGCAAAGCACTCCTGCTTCCCTTTCTAGGGGGATGAAAGAACATTAAACAAGTAATAAGAACAACATCATCATCTGTTGAATACTTACTCTGTGTGGCAGGCTCTGTTAGCAACTTTCCATGTCACATTTAATCCTCACAACTACTGAATGACATAGAGGTATTATTATTAACATTATACAGATGAGAACAACTGGTACCCAGATAGGCACACAGCAGTAAGAGGCAAAGCCAGATATGAAGGCAGGCAGTTCAGGTCAAAGCCAGCGCTTTGAGCCACCATACTATAAGTGCATAATTCAAATAAAAATGGAAAAGAGTGAATGACAAGAATTAGTGCTTTTGAGATGGGGCGGTCAGGGAAGGTTTCTTGGAGAAGTCATCTGAGCAGAGGCCTAAATCATAAGAAAAAATGAGCTAAGGGAAAGAAAAAGTTCTATGTGTAGGCAACAGCAAATGTGAAGGTGGGTAAAAGTTTGATATTTTTTAGAACAAACAAGGAGGCAGTAGGGCTGGAGCCCAGTGAGCTGGAGGGTGGACAGTGAAGGGGTCGAGGCCAGTCATGTAGGGTAGCTGGGATTTGATTCATGTTTTAAAAGATCGCGCTGGAAGGAGTGTGGGGGAACAAGCTGAAGGGGACATAATTATCCTCCTTTATGAAAAAACCTCTTAGTTATTTTCAGCTGTTTATTCTTTCTAAGACTCTTAGAATCATTTTGTTGTGGTACCAAAAATTCCTCGGGGATTTAGTTGGACTCATGAAGTACAAAGGGTGGTCTATAAGGGATAGTTTCCCTCCCTTTCCCACTTTGTGCACTAATTTATTCATTCATTTATTCATGCATCCAATAACATTTCTGCCAGAGATAGCCCCTGGCTTAGGGCCACTGTCCTCCTCCCTCCCTTTCCCCCAGAGAGACCCTCACACTGACAGAGATTGTCCAGGCATATTGGATTTGGCTCTGTGAGCCTCTAGGATCTCACCTCATGAGGCGGTTGGATGATCAAGCCTGTCAGGGCCTAACTCCTTCTGCTGTGGGAGGAATGTAACAGTGATCCTTTCAGCCCCACTGGATAGTGATAGAGCCCAAGTGAAGTTTCTAAGTACAAAGGGTACTTCATATGAAATTTGACTTGGAAGAACTGTCATCTTTATTATATCCGGCCTCCTCATCCAGGAACCTAGTGTATTTTTCCTTCTGTTTAAGTTATTTAAAAAAAAACTTATCAGCAAAAATTTTGATATTTTCTTTAAAAACACCCAGCCTATATTTCTGGGCCTTTATTATTACTTGCCTGCAATGCTGCAAACAATCACCTCTTAAAACTGGGGTTCTGCCTTCCCTCCACTCTCCCTACCCGCCCACCTCCTCACCCAGCTGCCTCTCTGCTTGGGAAACCCTTGTACCTACAGGAGTCTAAACCTGCCTCGACGCCTTTTCCATTCTCCCTGGAGCCCTCCTCCACCCCTCTAAGGGGGGTTTTCACTCCCCTCTGCACTGTCTGAACACAGTCACCTCAAGGGCCAGCCAGCACCAGGTGCCCTTTTCTGAAAGACCCATGTGAATAATCTGAGGCCAGTGTCATGAGGTTGAATTGTGTCTCCCTCTAAAATTCAAATGTGAAGACCTAACTCCAATACCTCAGAATGTTACTTATTTGGGGACAGAACTTTTAAAGAGGTGATTAAGTTAAAATGAGGGCTTCATGGCAGGCCCTAATCCAGTTGGTGCGCTCAAAAGAAGAAGAAATTTGGACAGAAATGGTACATAGGAAAGACCACGTGAGAACACAGGGAGAAGACAGCCATCTATAAGCCAAGGAGAGAGTCATCAGAAGGAACCAACCCTGACAACACTGTGATCTTGGACTTCCAGTTTCCAGAACTGTGAGACAATAAATGTCTGCTATTGAAACCACCCAATCTGTGGTACTCTGTTATGGCAGCTGGAGCTGACTAAAACACCGGGAGAGAGGCCCCTGGCTGAGGCCCATTGTCCTCCTCCTCCCTTTCCCCCAGAGAGACCCTCACACTGACAGGGATTGTCCAGGTATATTGGATTGGGCTCTGTGAGCCTCTAGGAGCCCACTTCGTGAGGAGGCTGGTTGATCAAGCCTGTCAGGACCTAATTCCTTCTGCTGTGGGAGGAGTGTAACAGTGATCCTCTCAGCCCCGCTGGATAGTAATAGAGCCCAAGTGAAGTTTCTAAATGGCATCTCTAACACTGTCTGCAGAGAACTGGTGATTGGGGTGGGGCACATACAAGTTAGAGGGGTGTTGTCCTCCCTACAAGACCCCAGAGAGACTCCCAAGGATGTCCCCATGGTTAGTATCTCAGGCACTCGAAGGGCAAACTACCTTCAGAACTTCTTCTGGAAGTCTCAGAGCTTCTGTACTGCTGGAAGCAATGCTTCTTGGGTGGGAGACACCTGTCCTGACCATAAGTAGGACTGAACAGATGTGTGGCTTCACTTAGGAGGCCCCCTGACCAGGAGAGTGGGGGACAACTGGGCAAACGGGACCCCAAAAGCCATAGCAGGCAATTTCACCAACTTCCCAGGCTGAGAGCCATGAAGAAAAGCTCCACCCACTGCCATGTATTTAAATATGATGCCCGTTAACATGAGAGGACAGAGAGAAGATGGAACAAAATGGCAGGGGAAGGAGGGTCATGAACATGCTGGTTACTAGACACAATTTAACGGGAACCACATGCAATCACAATGATTTGGCCACAAAAGAAAGAAGGTAAAAGGAAAGGAACCTGAATATGTGATCAGAAACAGTGTGTTGTTGATGCTAATACTGGGTGAGTAGGGGTGGTGACACTGTGCTAAGATAGACTTACGATGACAGGAGACGACAATTATTCCTCCAGTCTAGGAGCGATGGAGAAGGTAAACAGGGCAAAGGGACCTTTTGTTATTAGCAAGGGCTTCACCCCACCCAAAAAGACAGATACACAGCAAACGTGGTGGCTCCTTTCCAAAACCCAGTTGGGATAGGAGCACCAGGACCGGTGCCTTCTGAGAAAAGAAAAAAGATAGGTTTCAGAATACAGAGGCAGGGCGGCCTGGGATGGGCCTCTAGTCACATAAGCAGAACTGATAAAGATGGGAAACAAAGGGAGATAGCACTCAGAAGCAAATCCAGTCTTGTTCCTACTCCAGTTCCAGAGGATGCATATGGAAATGAAATGCCACAAAATGATCCTCTAAGAGCTTTGCCCACTGGGACTGTGGCTGGTGACAATGAGCTGGAAATTAATGCTTGACTTTTTTGAGTCTTAGTTTCTGTATCTGCAAAAGGGGCTCAAAGCTCCTGTTAGTCACAAGGAGATGGGTTCTCAACTTCCAGATCCTCAGTCAGCCCTTCCTGTGACCACAGTCATCCCCAAGTCCCAAAAGGGATGAAACCAGGCCAAGAAGCACATTAATTACTAGGTCAAGTGCCATCCACAAGCTACATGCAACCTCCTGCTACATGTGGCCCCAAATGTGTGTAGGCCGCATGACACCTCTGGTCTATGGTATGATATATGGGGACTCTCAGTCTTGAATTAAAACCCAGTAATAAGTAAGGATCCGAAATCTACACTAAGTTGACTGACAACAACCAATAGCAGGAGGGGAGAACACGCTACACTCCTGTGCACCCATGGCAGACATCTCTAATCAATGACGGCACATACATGTCCCACTCAGGCATAGCCCTAAACAACTCCTTACAGGGCTACAGGTAGCCCTTCTACAGAAACAACACTGGCGATGAGAAGAAAACCTCCTTGCTAGTCCTGACCTACAAGGTAGCATACTTATTATTATTTTTTTTTCAGAATCAGATGTCTTAACAGATAACTGAATTAGGTTGCTAAAAGACAGTAGGACAATAAAATGAATAAACAGCCTTGAAGTTAAACAGACCTGGGATCAAAGCTGGTTGACCCCAAGTGAGTTAGCGCAAGCACCTACGGTATTGCTTAGCATATGCCCAGTCTGGTTGCTAGCTTTAACATCAGTTACTTAATGTAATCCCACACAACCCTGCAAGATAAGTACTGCTGTTATCCCCAATCTACAGATGAGATCACTGAGGCACAGCACAATTGCCCAACTTGTTCAAGGCCAAACTCCTGAGACCTGAGCCCACACTAGTTCCAGATCTGTGCTCTTAACCTCTCCAGCAGAGGATCCCAAGCATTCGCGTGCATCCGGATCACCTGGGGAGTTTGTTAGACCACAGGCTGCTGGGCCCCATCTGAGTCCTCATTCTGTAGACCATGGGTGGGCCTGAGAGCATTTCTGACCAGTTCTCAGGTGATGCTGATGCTACTGGAGAGCTCCAAGGATGCAGGAGTTGTATGTGAATCAGGGCCTAGTTCTAACGAGAATGCGCCCACAGAACAGTTATGTGGAACTCCTGAGACCGCAGAGGAAAAGTACTTAATACAGCTCCTGGGACAGTGCAGGGGGTGCACAAATATTCTTTCTCTTCCCTCCAAATCAAGTGAGTCTCACGCATCAGACAGCAGAGGGATGGGGCAGGCCTTCTGCCTTTCTGCTTCTCAAACTCTACCATACTTGTGCCGCCCACATCCCCCTATGGGCACCAGGCAGCCCCTGCTGACCATTCAATTCCAGGAAAAGAGCACACCCTGATGCCCAACCACTGAGCCTTAAACCACCCTCCACTATACTGTTCTGATGCATCAGAACGATAAAATCTCAGCAGAGCCTCACACGCATGGATGTCAAAGCCACTGGGCCTGAATTCTGTCTACAGTCAAACACTGAAATGCTTAATTTTGCATTTCTAAATATTAACATCTAAACTGTGCAAACTTTGCCTACTCTCTTTGAAGGGCTGCTGTGGAGGGGATGAAGGAGGGGGTGCTATAGGCCCCAGTTGCTTTTTAGCATGAAGTCTTCCTGGTTTGAGGACTTATCAGTCTGGCAGGCTGCCTGTGCTCTCGGCCCGGGTGAGCCACCCCACCTCATCTAGTCACGCGGGAAGCGGCATCCCTGCCACCCCAGCCCAGGGTCGCTGCTGAACTTGGGTAACCTGGTCCTTTTGGCCCAGGCCCAGGCAGACAGCTTATTCGGGTCACTAGGATTCACACTTCAAAAGGAGGAACACGCTGATGTGATAAAAATAAAAACCGCTGAGCGCACCGTTCATGGGGGGCAGCAGGCCTCAGACGCGTACTGTCTCTGTTCTGTCCTAGTGGTGGCCAGGAGCCTTGTGTGGTCAAAAGCAAGAACCTAGCTCCTTTGTCTGCATTAAAGCTTCCTGCACTGAGATTCCAGAAAGGCAGCCAGTTCATCTGGGGTTCAAAACATCGAAGAATTGGTGATTTCTCCCCAAAGACTCCAGAGGTTACTACAATGGAAACACTACAAATGGCACTTCAAGCACACAACCTTACTCAATTTTTAACATGATGACACAGAACTGTATGCAAAATATTCTCCAAATTTCAAAACCAAAAATAAAGGCTGGAACGAACCCTGGGATTAAGGTCACCCAACAGATTCCAGGACTGGGATCTCTCCTATACCCACCCCCTTCCTAAAGATCTTGCACAAGAAACCATCTTTTCCAGATGAAGGGTGTGCCCAGCCCAACTCCTGAGCTCCAGACCCCTCTCCTGTGTATGCCTGGGATCTCTAGCAGGCCTAACCTGTCTGGGCTATAAAACAGACATACCAGTTTCAGAAGTTCTAACCCAAATGGACTACGTTCAGGATGTATGGCCTCCCTTCCACCCCCACTTATCTGCCTGCCAGTGGCTCCACCTCTTCATCTTCCTACTCAAATGTCCTTTTTCTGAAGTACCTCCCTGACATCTTGGGCGGATTAAGGTGTTTCTCATGTATTTCCACAGCTCCACTCAGATTCCCACTGCCCTTCCAACCACGCTGACACAATGATTTGTTTTTCTCTTGCACTAGAATCTGAACTCCCAGGTGTATGTGAATCAGAGCGCAGTACTCAGTAGATATGCTCAATCGATTTTTGCCAAAGAAATGGTACCTGCCTGCCTCCCTCACAGAGTTTTGATGCAGAGGGAAACATCAGAGTCTCACTCTCTTGTTCAGGCGAAATGCAAAGGCACAATCATAGCCGTGTGCTCACCGCAGCCTTGACCTCTTGGGCTCAGGAGATCCTTCTGCCTCAGTTTCCCAAATAGCTGGGACTACAGGCATGCGCCACCATACACGACTTTTTATTTTTTGTAGAGATGAGGTCTTGCTATGTTGTCCAGGCTGGTCTTGAACTCCTGGGCTCAAGCATATCTTCTGCCTCAGCCTCCCAAAGTGCTAGGATTAGAAGCATGAGCCACTGCACAAGGTCAAAAGACCACCTCCCCCCACTTTTTTTTTTTTAAAGAAAAGTAAAATTGGTAAGTCTGTAAAAAAAAAAAAAAAAAAAAAAGAAAGTTGTTTTTTTTTTTAAATGACAGATGAATGCTAGGAGGACCCTACATCAGATGCAATGATCCCAGGGGTACAGACAGCATTCCTGCAGCTTTCCAACTTCACTCTATAAGTGAGTGATGTGACTTCCAGGGCTGCTGTCCCATATGGCAGCCACAAGTCACACATGGCTACTAGGTACCTGAAATGTGGCGGGTCCAACTGAGATGTGCTGTTAAGGGTAAAATGTACATTAGATTTCGAAGAGTACATGAAAAGAATGTAAAACATTTCCTTAACAATTTTAATTTGATTATGTGCATAAATGTTAACATACATACTGGGTTAGATAAAAATATTAAAATCAATGTCACCTATTTCTTCTTACCCTTTTAAAATGTGCTACTAGAAAATTTAAAACTGCATATGTGGCCCACACTGCATCTCGGCTAGACAGCACCACGGTAGCTGTTCCATCAAGAACTGTTCTCTCCTGACCTAACACCAGAGCCCAAGGAGATACACTCATTCCTTGGGATTCTTATGATAAAATCCTATTTCTTAGCCACTGTCTCTGGTCAGGGATTTAGCTCACTCAACCTTCAAGCAGACTTCTGGAGCCAGAAAACCTTCTGTGGGCGGTTCTGGGGCGGTCTGGCTGGCATGGGACAGCGCCTGCATGTCGTCTGGGGTCTGAATGCGCACAGGACCGGTGTGTGAATGGAAGACATAGCGGCCTCAATTCAGCCTCGATTCAGTCTGTCCTGGCAGCCTGAGCTCATTGTACTCGGCAGATTCCTGCCCTTATTTAGGTCAGTGGCCCCATTACCCCAGAGTCCGAGAGAGAGGGTTTCTATGGGGTTTTGTCTGTGCCACCTCTTTCTACCTTTGTCCTCTCTTTGCAGAAAACACCAATTTGCTGAGGCACTAAAACTTTAAAAATAGCCAGAGATCTGGTTTACAGTTGCTACTCACTCCCCATCCCCCACTCATTTGGGGAATTTCTTACCATTTCCAAGAGTTAAATACATAATTAAAAATCAAATGCCACTTCATTTCAGGCAAAAAAAAAACCACACTGTATGCTTTCAAATGGCTCAGTTTTCCAGATCACACTTAGGGTCATTCTTTCACCCTGCACAGCACAGTGTTGGGACCCCATACCTGGGGGCTGCATGGGCAAGGAAACACAAAACGCTTGCAAAACTCCAGAGAGGCCAGAAATATTTTACAGGTCACTCCCTCCTCTCATGTAAAATATGAGCCATGTCTTCCTCATCGCAAAGTATTCAAGTTGCAATGACTTTGATATGCTTCAGCTTTGATAAAGGATGTGTCTCGAAACAAAGACTAATTATTTTCTCATATCGTTTGTCTTTCCAATTATTTTATTTATATAAATAACACATGACTACATTCCCATTGTGAAGAAATCCCAACAATACAGAAGTGAGTGCGTGACGAAAAGCTCATACCACGGCCACCTCCAGAACCTCATCCTTGGTTTTTGTCCCTGATGAAATGTGTGATGTGTGTTATGTTGTCTCTATCAGCTTCTGGTCCTCCTCCCTGCCCATCTCACACCTCCTTGAGCGCTGGCTGGGGGCTGGGGATGAGGGGATGAGTTGGATGTACAGGTCAGTGTTGGGGAATAGAAATAATTTTTAACCCTGTCTTATAAGGATTTCATGACGGTCTTCCCTCCAGTTCCTAGAAAGCAGAGGCCACAATGTATTTGTCTCTATATCTCCAGCATCGAGCACAGGATCTGCTACCCAGGAAATCCTCAACAGACATATACCACACTGTCCCAAGGTTCTTTTTTAAAAACCACTGTCAGGCCAGGCACTGTGGCTCACGTCTATAATTCCAGCATTTGGGAGGCCAAGCTCGGAGAAATCGCTTGAGCCCAGGAGTTCGAGACCAGCCCAGGCAACATAGTGAGATCTTGTCTCTACAGAAAAATTAAAAAGTTAGAGGGACATGGTGCCGCTCATCTGTAGTCCCAGCTACTCAGGAGGCTGAGGTGGAAGGACTGCCTGAGCCCAGGAGCTTGAGGCTGCGGTAGGCTATGATTGTACTACTACACTCCAGCCTGGGTGACAGAGTGAGACCCTGACTAAAAAACAAAACAAAAACCACTGTCACACAGTAATTTCTAGCCACATCAGAAAGGCCAGGGAGGCCCTCCAGAATGTGTAGGGGAAGGCAGCACACCCAGGAAAGCAGCTGTCCAGGAGAGCCCTTTCTGTCTGCCAGGCTTGGGGCACCTGAAGACTTCACTCTGCTATGATCCTCCTAGTCTGTTTCAGAGGCAAAGAATCCGGAAGGTAGACAGCCCTGAATCACACAGGGACACCTTGAGGCAAGGTCAGTGTCTCACTTAGGTGGGCAAACGACCCATACCCACACAACCCAACAGGCTTCCTGCAAAGGGGTTTGTTTGACTTGGGGGACAGATTTCACCTCCTCCAAAATCTGTTTCAGCCATGAATAAATCCACCCATATTACTAATATTGTTTTCTGTTTTCCTCTTCTCTGCCAAATCAGCAAATGTCCGCAGAACAAGTACCCTGTGTACGACACTAAGCTACGAGGAGGCACGTGGGAAATGGTTCTTGCTCACAAGGAATTTTCAGTCTAACTGGGAGACACTGCACCATGATACTGTAGTTAACCAGATAAGCTGTCCTGGAGAATCCAAGGACTAAACACCTGCTCCTTCTCCAGACCCTTGAGTCACAAGCTTCCACTTTCAGCAGACCCCAGAGTCACCCTCTCTCTCACCCTGCAGGCCACCACACAAGGTCACCTACAGAGCAAGCAAAAGGGAAGAGGAACCGAGAGACAGTGGGGGTTCATTCTATAGGACAGTCGGGCACACATATCAAAGCTTCAAAATGTGCATATCCCTTGACCCAATGTCAACCAATGGGACAGAAGGGTGTTCATAAAGATGTTTATTGCAGAGCTGTTTAAAATACATATCTATTTAAAACAAAACTATAAATGTCAAACAACAAAGATTAAATGGGAATAGCAACAGTGCCAATTTCACAGGGTTCTGTGAATTCATATGTAAAACTTAGCACAGTGCCTGGCTTACCTCAAGTCCTGTACAAAAGTTACTCCTCTTTCCACCCCTCCTTTCTGTCTCCCCTCCCCCTCCTCCTCATTGTGGGCTCTTAGATTATGATTCTTTCATCCTATGAGGCCATTTTAAACACTACTTAAAAGGCCATTTAATGACATAGGGAAAGACTGAAATATTAAGTAAAAATGTGGTTTGTAAAACTACATCAGTGTGATCTCAACTTTGTGCAAATAAATATTTATTCATGAGCACAGCAAATAGAGATCGGAAGTGTATTTGCAGAGGCACTAAGAGTAGCTATTCCAAGTGGCAATATTCTGGGTGATTTTTCTTTATTGCTTTTCTGAATCATCTAAATTTTCACAGTAAAATGCATTCTTTTTACGACACTTTTTCTAATTAAAAAGTGAGAGAGTGGCAAATTTTGGCCCACTGCCTAATTTTCATTATACCAATTGGCTGGTTTCTTTGAGCTCCTGCCAATGAGGGTCTGGGTCTATTTTTACTGAAGTGTTCCTATCCCACCATAGATAATGATTACACCCACAAATCAGCTTTTTAAAATGACAACATAGTCTTTCCATAACAACTAATTACCTTTCAGTTGAGTCTAAAAGAGAACCAGGTTTTAAAAACACCAGCCTCTCCTGCACTTGAGTCCTGGGGAAGAAAAGGATAAACGAAACTGGCTAGGTATTAATTTAGAGTTTCTGGTGGTTTCCCACTTAGCCCTGCTCATCTGTTAGAAAGGAATAGGAAAGGAAGGAAAATGACCACAGAACAGGAATGCTGACTGCATGGTATGGTGCACGACCAGCGGAGCTTTCCTGAGCCACTTACTCTTTGTGTGTGACCCACTCCACGACTGTCCTGGGCTCAGCTGAAATGACCACGTTTCAAAGCCACCACCAGTCCCAGCCTTGACACTAAGAGTTGCACCATGATGAGCCCCATTTACCATACAAAAAGAGAGTGGTCTGTCCTCAGGTCTTCAGGCTTGACACTCTTACCTCTTTGGAAACCAGGATGTAAACCCAGAGTCCAACAGTTGTCCCCAACATGCCAAGAATGACCACCAGCATGTCCAGCCCCATGTGGCAGGTGGTTAATCCAGCACAAACACAAAGACACAGGAGAGAACCTGCAGGCCATCACCTCCATGTTGCCATGAGAATGCACTGGTTTGCCCATCTTCCTTCAGATATCAGGAGGGAACTAGGATCAGTATAGCAAAGGGTTCAAGGGCTAGGCTTTAAACTCAGGAGAATTCTGGGTTCAAATCCCAGCTCCACATACAAGCTACACGACCTTGGACCTCTCTAAGGCCTGGTGTTCAGGGCTATAAAATGGGGTTAGTGAGAATTCCACCTTGTAGGGTCATAGTGAAGATTAAACACAAGCCACATAAAGTCAGGGTTCAGTTCGCAGGCACACAGAGTCATCCAAGAAATGTTAGCTCTGTTTAAAAAACAGCCTATTCAGCACCCGAGTCAAGTTGAGTTATTAGGTCTTGCCACAAAGCCTGTATCATTTAAAAGCAATCTGTGTTGTTCATTTCCCCGGGAATACCCTTGCAGTGCCTGAATGCCAGGCCCATCACCCTCAGAACCAGGCTTCAGGTGTGGTTGGCACAGGCTGGAAGACAGGATGAGGAACTCAAGTCTCCGTAGAAAATGGACGGCCCCTCCCAGGCAAGACCCTGGCCAGGTAACCCCATGCAGAAGCCCCGGCTGAAATACCAGGCTGCCAGCAGGAGGTTCTCAGGCCTCCGAAGTGCCAGGGCGGGGGATTCCGCACAAGGGCCTGGCCTGGAACGTGTGTCCTGCAGACCTTTCTAACCATGTTCACACTCCTCAGTCCTCCACTGCGGAGGTGCATGACGAGATGGTGAACTGTTCTCTCAGCTGGGAATCAACTTCGATATCAAGCTCTCCAGTAGAGATTGTCTCAAATTTGAATCATGAATCATTTGGGGATCTCGGAAACATGCAGATCCTGAGTCCATGGGTCTGGGCTAGGGCTTAAGATTCTGCGTTTCTCACAAGCTCTCAGGTGATGCTGATGTTGCTGGCCTCAGACCAAACTTTGAGTTATAAGGACCTAGAACTCTTTGAAAGAGAATCCTGAGAATTGGTTGGGTGTGGTGGCTCATACCTGTAATCCTAGCACTTTGCGAGGTTGAGGAGAGAGGATGGCTTGAGCCCAACAGTCTGAGATCAGCCTGCATGTGAGGTATTGTCCAGACATAGACTATTTTCCCTTTATATCTGGCTTCTTTCTTCCCCATCCTTCTGGGAGCTGCCTTTAGCCAAGGCTGGTCTCTGAAGGATAAGCATTTTCCCAGTAATAAGTCATGGGGTGCAGGTGATCAAGCAGCATTGAGACCAATGTAGGCATCACTCTTACTCAATGTAATTGTAAACACCGTATAGCAATTTGAATAATTAACTTGCTTGATTATAAAACTGCTTGCTGTACTGTCCTGAGGTGGGATTCTTTCTTCACTGATTGGACATCACTGGTGTCTTCCATAAGCTTTAATAAGCCAATGTCTTTTCCTGCTGGACCTCTGGGTGATTTCTTTGGAATAGGTAAAGGACATTATACACAAGCCCTCTTATATTTGGGGTTAGCATTTCATACTGGGCAAAATAGCAAGACCTCAACTCTACCAAGAATTAGTCAGGCATGGTGGTGCATCTGTAGTCCCAGTTACTTGGGATACTGAAGTGGAAGGACTGTCTGAGCCCAGGGTTCAAGAATGTGGTGAGCCAGGATTGTGCCACTGCACTCTAGCCTGGGTGACAGAGTGAGACTCTGACTCAAAAAAAAAAGAGAGAGAGATAGAGAGAATCCTGAAAAGTCTAAAGGAAGTCAGAACTGGCAAAAGACAGCCAAGGCAGGATATAGAGCCCAATCCTGTCTCAGGTTTCATCCAGCAAGAACCAGAGGCAGTTTCTAATCTGGAGAGTTTCTCAATTCAACTTTTAGAACTTAAGAGGAGATGCACCTGCAGTTTTCTGGAAATACAAACCAAGAGGGTACACGGTAGGGGCTGGCAGAAATAAAAGACAGGTCAGGGGAAAGGCTGGAAGGTGGGAAAGCCAAGTCAATGGTTCACAACACGGGAAGAGGGTAAGGAGGAGAGGAATGTCACCTACTATGAATTTCATCTCCTCTATCATCACAATAACAACAAGACACAGGAAGTTTATCGCTGTTTTCAGATGAGGAAATGGAGGCTCAGAAAGGTAATGGGACATGCCCTGTGTCACTCAGTGAAGAGTCATCAGAAGCAAGACTTGAACCCAGTCCAGGCCTTGCCTGTTCCCAAACCTGAGTACTTTTCTCTACACCCTGGCGTGGAAAAGATGGGGGAACCCTCCACCCAACTTCCCCCAAAGTTAACATCTTATGAAACATAGTATAATTATCAGAATCAGGAAGCTAATGATGATACAATACTATTTTTTTTTTTTTGAGTTGAAGTCTCACTCTGTTGCCCAGGCTGGAGTGCAGTGGCACACTTACGGCCACCCCAGCATCGACCTGCTAGGCTCCAGCGATCCTTCTGCCTCAGCCTTCCAAGTAGACAGAACTACAGGTGCGAGTTTTTATTTATTGTAGAGATGAGGTCTCAAACCCGTGGGCTCCCCTCACCTCAGTCTCCCAAAGTGCTGGGATTATAGGCTGAGCCACCAAGCTTGGAGATACAATACTATTAACTACTCTACAATCTATACATATATATTCACATTTCGTCAATTGTCCATAAAAGTTATTTTCTGGTCCAGAATCCCATCCAGGACCCCACAGAGCATTTAGTTGCCACGTCTCCTAGCTTCCTCCAATCTGGGGCAGTTTCTCCATCTGTCTTTATTTTTCATGACCTTGATATATTTTAAGAACACTAGCCAGTTATTTGTAGATGGTCTCTCAGATTGGGTCCATTGGTTGTTTCTTCATGATTAAATTCTGATTATGCACTTTTGGCAAAAACACCACAAATGCAAGTTTGCACTCTTCTCAGGCTATCACAGCAGGAGGTATAGGAGGTTGAAGGATATTTCCCATTATAGGTGATATAAACTCTGGTCATCTGGTTAGGGTGGTGTGTCTACCAGTTGTCTTCAATGGCTGGTTCTGATTTTTCCCTCTGTGATGAATAAACAGCTTGTAGGGAGATATTTTGACTCTAAGTATCTGAACAGGTGATTCTGGTGCAAGCTCATGTTTGAGAGGTGCTACTGGGCTCGTGGAGCAATGGGTGGGGACAGGACTTGAGAAACTTGGTTCCACATATGTTGACAAGGAGCTGGTGCAACAGACAACCTTCAGAAGACCCCTAGCAAGCCTCTGCAACAACAGCTTCAGGAAGAAATCTAGCTGGGGAAATGTGGTGCTCTCAGTGACGACACAACAAAAACAAAACGCCCTCCATGCCAACCTTCCTACAGGAATGTTCTGAAAGACAAATCTGGCATCCCACAGTGTCCTTGAGGGAAAACTGAGAGGTGCGAGTAATGATTCCCCTAAAATAAGTTGTTATTTCTAGAACTGGGCTTTCAGCTGGAACAAAACTGGGCATGCTTAAAGAAATGTGACGCAGGAGAAAATACCCATAAATACTATAAAAAGAGCAGGAAGAATTCCAGATTTACAAGATAATAAATAACGGCTATCACTTATAAAGGTAGGGCCAGGTGTAGCACAAGGCGTGCACCCAGGTTGGTATTCAGGACAATCTTGTTCAGCAGGTAGGAGGAGGAGCTCATCGCACTCACGGAGTGCTTTCCCCAAATGCACTCACAGTGTCTCCACACTGTACTCACAGTTCCTGCCCTCAGGGGAAGGACTTCCCACCTCCCTCACTGTTGGAGGGGCACCACAGCTTGGAAGGTGGTCTGCCCAGTGCCTCAGTGTGGGGTCTTATTCCCGTTTTAGGGACAAAGCAGCTGAGACTCAGAGAGGATGCTGTCACCAGCCAGGAGAGGGAAGAGGGTCCCTGAAGTCAGGACTGTGCTCCCCGCCTCACTATTGCACCCAAGGCTCTGCAGAGTCAGCCCAGGCTGCTGGGGCATCTCACAAAGAAAGAAGTCATGGCTGGGCATGATGGTTTAAGCCTATAATCCCAACACTTTGGGAGGCCGAGGTGAGGGGATTGCCTGAGCCCACGGGTTCAAGAACAGCCTGGGCAATTTGGCGAGACCTCATCTCTACAATAAATTAAAAAATTAGCTGGGCGTGGTAGTGTGCACCTGAAGTTCAGGCTACGTGGAAGGCTGAGGTGAAAAGATTGCCGTAGCCCAGCAGGTCAACGCTGGGGTGGCCATGAGTGTGCCATGGCACTCTAGCCTGGATGACGGAATGAGACTCTAACTCAAAAAAAGAAAAAAGAAAAAGAAAGAAAATTCCTGGGAGTCTCAAAAGTCATGACTGCTAACCTCAGGCATGACAGCTCACATCCCATAAATGCCATGCTCCTGCCAACCACACCTGTCCTCTCTCAGCAAGTCTCTGCCCTCCCCACAGCTCAGGCCACACCTCAGGCAAGTTTAAAATCTATCAGGGCCAGGTACTGAGCTTTTAACAGTAACTTTAAAATCACCCTTGCTAGAAAATTCTTATCAAATACAGTCCCTACCCTGAAAAACCAACTCAACTCAGTTTCCTGATGCTCACAGGAGAAACTGCTGGTGACAGCCATCCTTCATAAATGGGTCTGAGTCAGTCTGTGCTAAGAGGTGACAAAACCCTGCAACTCTAGTACAGTAACCTGCTGTACAGGTTTGTAGCCTAGGAGCCATAGGCCATACCGTACAGCCCAGGTGTGTAGTAGGTTATACCATCTAGATTTATGTAAGGATACTCTATGACGCTAGACAATGGCTAAATCACCCGATGATGCATTTCTCAGAATGTAGTTGTCAGGTAATACATGACTGTATATTTATGGTGTATAGCATGATGCTTTAAAATATGGATACATTGTAGATTGGCTAAATCAAGTGAAATAACATGCATACCTCACATACTTATCATTTTTTGTGATGAGAACACTTAAGATCTACTCTCTTAGCAATTTTCAATTATATAATACATTGTGTTTTTTTGTTGTTTTTTGTTTTCTTTTGAGTTGGAGTCTCACTCTGTCACCCAGATTGGAGTGCAGTGGCCGCTCCCGGCCGCAGCTTCGACCTGCTGGGCTCTGGCGATCCTTCCGCCTCAGCCTTCCAAGTAGCTGGAACTACAGGCACACGCTACCACGCCTGGCTCATTTTTATTTATTGTAGAGATGAGGTCTCGCCAAGTTGCCCAGGCGGGTCTCGAACTCACGGGCTCAGGCAATCCACTCACCTCAGCCTCCCAAAGGGGCGGGATTACAGGCTGAGCCACTGTTGTTATCTATAATCGCCACGATCTACAAGAGATCTCTTGAACTTATCCCTCCTGTCTAACTGAAATTTTGTAACCTTTGACCAACATCTCAACCCATCTCCAATCCACCCCCACCCCATCCCCACCCCAGCCCATTAGTTACATTCTTCTCTCCTTCTATTAGTTTGACTTTTTTAGAGTCCATACATACGTGAGATAGATTCTTAAATAAAATTGGAAAGTCGCTACAAACTCAGTTCAAAAGGTGTCAGGCTTTATCTGATGGCCTTCTCGGTTTCTGTTACAAATTATCAGGAGTGGGAGCATTTTTCAGGCTCACCTCCATGTCATGGAGAGAGGTGGGCAGTGAACTATTGACACCAGCATTCCATCGGGAAGCTGTCCATCTGCCAGGTTGCTCTGTCCCCAGCATACTGGGTCAAGTTTCCTGATGTCTCTCACAAGCAAATCAGACATGCTTTCCCTTTCCCTTTCCCGCTTCTTGCCTCCGCATCTGTCTGGTCTCAACAAATGTCCCTCTAAGAAGACTGTTACCCTCTAGGGTTACTAGGAGTGTAACTGCTGTGGAATTCGGAAGGGGGCCTGCTTCTTGTGCCAAGCCAAGACCTTGTAGGTCCCTGCAAAGAACATCACTAAAGGAATACATGAGCTCCACCTGGGGCATTATGAAGGATCATGTAGTTGCAACAAGAAAGATGTCCCCAGGTGTATATTTTTGTCTAATAATTGTAGACAGGCGAGGACCTACTTGATCACCACTGGAATCAACTAATCATTCCTGGCACACTCCAGAAAACATGGATTTCTGATAAAGTGCCCACATTTAGAAAAACACAGACCCCTCCAAACTATAGGTAAGACAAGCATAGATGTGGAGGGCTAATGAAGCCCTTCCCCCCTCCCCACCTCCATGATCAATCTTTTCCATTCCTGCATAGATCCAGCCTGGGACTACTCCTGGCCACCAGAGTAGTATTACTGGAAAGCCACAGAGGTGGCTTTTTTCCCCATAAGTAACGACCAGAGATTAGTATTCACAAGCTCTATGGGGATTCGATTCAGAACACTTAGGTTTTGATGCAAGGGAAATGCGGATGTGACAAGCCGAGGGAAGTCTGTGTGCTGCCCCCACCTCAAGCTTGTACTCATCTTAGAGGGGTCATAAGAAGGAGATGGGGCAGGACACCAAAATAACTTCTGTTTGGGGCAAAAATAATCAACTCAAATATTCTCCCTCAGGTTGAAACTGGAATTCATTCATTCATTCATTCATTCATCCATCCATCCATCCATCCACCCATTCAAGGAGTTCTTCCTCCAACATGTACTTGTATTGCCTGGATCTGGATCTGAACCTAAAGCAGTTCCAAAGGAGACCCTCTGGGCCTGGAAGACAGGCCAGATGAGATGATGTTCATTGCAAGAGGCATCCCACCAAATTCAGTACTTCAGACATCTATATCCTCCTCACCGCATGGAACTGGAAATCTGAAGGTCCCTCGTGGATGGACTCAGATCTTTTTTGACCTCACAAAAGAAGTAGCCATGACTCTTCTGCAACAAAAATAACTCAAAATATGGAGTTCAAAGACCACACAAAATAAACACAGAACTGGTGAGTCTCAGGACTGGTGGGGACCTGCAGGGTCCCAAAGGTTCGAGTGGAGAGAAGAGGCTTCTGGTGAAACTCTCAAAACCTTCTTCACATTATGTCCACAGTCTAATATGACTGTCAGCTCTACCACAGAATGGTGACAGGGTCACAAAGGCCATCTCAGAGGGAGGTGATGATTATTCTGGGGACGTCTATAGAACAGAGTACAAGGATGGGTGTAGCTGCTCTGTTATTGGTCATTTACTGACCACGGTAACCGATGGTCAGAATTCCTGGATTTCTCTTAGATAACACAATCCTGGGAACATTTTTTAGTCAAGACTGCCCATCACGGAACATGAAACAATATCAACGGTGTCCAAGGGTGGCACCATCTGAAAGCCACTGTTCCTGGAACTTTTCTGGACATACATCTTTCCTAGGAGAGGGAGACTGGTCACCTCTGGAGAGCACCCCATCAACATGTAAGAACCGAAGTCCCAGAGCCATCCATTGGCTCTTTCCATGATTCCCCTATGCCTCTGCCTTCAGGGGAACCCCACACTTCCGAGTGGTCTCCCAAGACAGGCATAAAGTAGCACCACTCTTCTCATCCAGCCATATCCCTCCCCTACCCTCCTCTTAAGCATTCTCTCTGTTTTCTAGCCATACTTCCTCTGCCTTCATTTCTCTCAAAGCATTCTCTCCTCTCCCAGTTGTGGGCCTCTGCACAATCTCCCTCTCTAGAACTCTGTTCTTTGATCTCTTCTTAATCTAACTTCTGGTTGACACTTCTGATCTTGGCATTGCTCATCAGTTCTCGAACTCTTCCCTGACATCCCACCCACCTCAAGATTTGGTTAGCATCCCTGCTGTCAATTTCCATAGGATCCTGAACCCCCATCACAATGTACCACTCTGTGCCTTGCTTGCCTCCTGCACCAGCCGGCAGTTTCCTCAGTGTAGACTTGGACCAGGGCCCAGCAGGGTTCAGAGACTACCTGGAGAGTGCAGTGAAGAGTCTGGGTCTGGGATGCTCTTCCCTTCCCTTTCTTCTCCCCATCCAGTGACAGGGTCCACCCACGAGACCAACAAGGAGAAGGAATACTCTGCCATGACCTTCTGGTCCAGGGCATCGGGCATCACTCATCTAGATGGAGAAGAAACAGCCCAACCAGCCTGCTGGAACCGACAGAAGAAAGAATGCTTCCCACTCTGATGCTCTGCATTTCTTGACCCAGAAGGTTTCTGATTGCATTCATGAAAGTACAATTTAGCTCTCATCATGGTCCAAGGAGTACCCTTCCTACTACTTGACTTTAATTTTAATTTTTTATTTAATGTAAGAGGAGCTGGGCTATATAATAAGCTAGGACTTTCACAGGTGTGTTGAGTAAGATATAGGCCTTCATGAGTAACATTCTCCTGCTTGAGTTAAAGGTTGGCTCACTTTGTGGTAAGACCACACACTGAATGCTGCACTTTTCAGTACGTACACAATGATTGTTAAAAATCCATTTACTAATGAAAGAGAGAAGAAATACATGCATATAATCATGGACAGTGTCAATGTCCTCAAAATCAGACCCAAAGAAAGGTGGCGGCTCCCCCTGGGAACAAGCAAACCGAACTCCCCCCCCCCATGCTCATCTTTCCTCTGCTGTTGCTCAGAAATGCCTCTGGTGGAGTTTTTCCCTTAATTCACGTGATACAAGGAGTTCATCACATCTGTTCTTTTGCTTTCTTCCCTTTTAAAAATAATTTGTGGTTTGTGTGTTTTTACACAATACAGATTAGCTGGCTCTGGATGCGTCACTGCTCACACTCACGGAGTTTAAAAATAAAAATCGCATCTGCAATGCGAAACTTAGTGGTCACCTTTTAGAAAAGAGTGAATGGCTCGAGTGCCCAGCACCTTCTTTTAAGTTCGATGCAGGGCTCCTTGGGCCTGTGCAGAGAGCACACAGAGATGAGGCATTTTAACCTGCAAGGTTCAGACAAGCTGGGAAGTCTCAATGCCCCTAAATTTCCACCACTCCCCCAAACTTATCCCTTCAAATTCAAGGGCATATAGCAGGGGTCACAAAACAGCCCCTGGACTCCAGACTCTCAAACCAGAAGAAGCTGCAGTCCCTGGTCACAAACTGTCCCCATGATAAACTTCTTCACACGAACGCGAATGAGCGACTTCCTAAATGAAACGTGTCGGGTCAGACACCCAGGCTTGCCCTCTGGAATAAGCAGGGTGTAAGTCTGTGTTTGGTTTTCATCCAAAGTACTGAAGATTTGCACCTCTTGGGATGACTCAAACTGGACCAGGTGGCTGAACACATCACCTAGTCATTCCTAGTCCCCACACTCTCTCTTTTTCCATGTGGGGTAGAAGTCTCACTGTGGAAATCACCTTCTTGTTAGCTGTAGCCTGTCCCACCTTTGGTCTCAACCATCAGAGGGGTAAAATATGGCAGCAGGGGATGCAGTTGGCAATTACTTCCAGGCTGCTAGGATACTGGCAGCATCACGGATGACTCCAGGGTCCACTGTAGCCTCTCTGCCTCTCTCTTCACCTCTCTACTGCTCTCTCTCCTCCTCTTCTTCCCACCTCCCTGGCATGCAGTACATACCCTCACCCATGCTCATCTGTCCAGCTGTGTCAGAAGTTTTCAGGGCTGAAATACAGATTTTAGGTTCTAAACAAAAGCCATCCCTGACCTAGGATGACTGGGCTAACCTGTCTCCTTGTCCCATTAACTCCCTCTTGTCGTTCCAAACATGTTCAATTTTAGGACCAGTCACCAAGATGTCCAAGATAATGGCACAAACCAACACTTCTCAAGAGAATGTTTCCCTGACAGATGATAAACACTTCATAACTTGATACCAGTATGGTCAGCACAGCTTGATTTTTATAGCACCTGGCCCCCATGAGAGACCTCTAATGTTCCCAAGTAAAAACAAATGTAGAAATCATTTAAAATTCAAGACCTCTTGAGAATGTTTCTGGGGAAGAGGTCAGTGACTGGTAATGACTTAAGGGAGGGCAGCTGGCAAGAGACCAAAATGAGGAAGCCGGGACTTTCCGGGTATCATGGCTACAAGTCACTCCTGAGTCAGTCCTGGGACTCAACCCCAGGAAGGATAAGTGATGACCTGGCGGTGGGATTCTCCTCTCTAAAAATAACCCAGGATATCCAAGCTAGTGGCTTTCTCCCAAACTCCCTTCCCCCCACTTTGAAAGAACCATTTGTTTTACAACTGTACTCGGATTAGTGTTATTTTTGTGTGCCAGGCTTCCATTAGGTATCAGGACTAAAATAAACCCAAAGGAACAAAGGAAGCCGATGCAGGTTGCCAGATGTTTTCCCCCCTGCCAGCCTGCCAAGGCCACTGGGGTGCTGGTGATCACTCCCACAGATATGCTCTCATGAGGGGGTCTGTGCCGAGGATGAACCTGTAGCATTTGAAAAGTCAAACAATCGTTTCTCAGTCAGGGTTATATTGGTTTTTGTCTGATTATGTCACCAAATGAGAGCAGAGCTTAGACACAGGAGCTAAATCAAGAGACAGCCCACGCTCAAAATAATGGCCAGCTTTTCACTCCATGTTTTGTATGTGCCAGGGCACCATGCTAAAGGAGCCTTCCATGCTTTTCTCTTCTATATGCCATCAAAATCATGTTATTATTCTTGTTGTTATTTTTTGAGAGATGGGATCTTGCTATGTTGCCCAGGCTGGGCTCAACTGATCCTCTTGCCTCAGCCTCCCGAGTATTTGGGACCGCAGGTGCATGCCGCTGCACCTAGACCATGTTATTATTTTTCTTTTTAGATGAGGAAGCAGAGGCTCAGCAAGGTTAAGTAATTTGCCTAACATGTCAGACACGTAAGTGTCAGGCACAGAAAGTGAATCAATTCTATTTGCAGGACTCTCCTCTTGGCCACAGTGTCAAATACCCTCGGCAAGAAAACATAGAGTAATTAATTTCTTGGAAGATTTCTTTCCTGGTCATCTTGGGGTCATGCGCTTTCTTTTCTCTCCATAGGACCTATGTCTAGTGAAGCTCTGCACCCAAGGCACAGCTTAATACGAAGTCCTTACCCACTGAATTTCAAGATTCTCACATCCAAAAAGGTTCTGCCTACAAAGAATAATATGGTTAAAGAACTTCAAGATTTAGCAAAATTAATATTCATAAATACCAAAGAAATTTGATATGTTATACCCCACAGTTATTGCACATTTAATTACAATACTGGCATTAATATTTCAAGGCTAAATAAAGCTATTCACTGATTTTTTTCCCTCCTAGGATTTGGAATTTTTTTTAAAAAATTAATTTTTCTTCTTCTTTTGAGTTGGCATTTCACTCTGTGGCCCAGGATAGAGTGCAGTGGCATAATCACTGTTACCACAGCCTTGATCTGCTGGGCTCAGGTGATTCTCCCACCTCAGCCTTCCAAGTAGCTGGAACTACAGGTATATGCCTGGATAATTTTTTGATTTATTGTAGAGATGAGGTCTCACCATGTTGTCCAGGTTGGTCTTGAACCCTTGGGCTCAGGCAAACCTCTCGCCTCCACCTCCCAAAGTTCTGGGATTACAGGTGTGAGCCAGGCCTGGCTTAAAACCCTCCCCTTCCTTTCCTTCCTTCCTTCCTTCCTTCCTTCCTTCCTTCCTTCCTTCCTTCCTCTTTCTCTCTCTCCCTCCCTCCCTCTCTCTCTCTCCCTCCCTCCCTCTCTCTCCCTCCCCCCCCCTTTCTTTCTTTTTTTTTTTAAGTAGGCATCTCACTCTGTGGCCCAGGCTGGAGTGCAGTGGAAAACTCATGGCCACTGCAGCCTCAGCCTGCTGGGCTCACACAATCCTTCTGCCTTAGCCTTCCAAGTAGCTAGAACTACAGGTATGTGCCACCACGCCCAGCTAATTTTTTGATTTATTGTAGAGATGAGGTCTCATCAAGTTGCTCATGCTGGTCTCGAACCCCTGGACTCATGCAATCCTCTCATCTCTGTTTCCCAAAGTGCTGGGATTACAGGTGTGAACCACTGTGCCTGGCTTAAAACCCTTATTTTTCAACCAAATGGTCCAGGCTTCAGAATTTAGATCAATACTTTTCTTGAAATTTTTATAAATTGGGTTAACCAGTCAGCAAATAATTTCTGAGAACTCCCTGTCAGGCATTGGGTAGATCCTTCCCTATGTCCTTGCAGGGCCTGTCCTTGCTGCATTTCATGTCCTGTAGAACAATGAATAGGGTCTGAAACCTACAATTATTGACTGCAGGAGCCCAGGTGAAGGTCAAGAACGTCTCAGGAGTTTTGGTTACTACATCAGACTAGTCAAGATTTCCACTATGTATGTCAAATTGAACCCACTGAATGATTCAATTTGTGGTCCTTTAAACAGATATTTTTAAAATATGGAAATCAATATCCACTAATAAATTGTAGAACAGCATTCCCAAATATAAAATTATATCAATCCTTTCGAACACTTACATTCCCATTACGAAAAAATAAGAAGTAACCAATAGACCTCATAAGTTTTTATCTACTCATCCAATCATATTTAAAAATAAATATCTATAATTATAATTATCCATTTAGATATTTCAGAGCTCAGTGTTTTTTTAAAGTGTAAACCAGTCATTTCAGCAGACGATTTGGAACAAGAACAAGAAGAAAAGGACGAAGAATTAACTTTCACCACCTATTTATTAGAGATCTCACTTGAATGAAGAAAAGACCTTGATTGAAACTGTAATTGTTATTGATTATTGATTCATTACCATTGGGATTACCAAGCCCTTCTTCCATCACACAGGGACCCACCTAGCCTGTGAAGCTAGAAGAGACCCATCTAGCTCGTGTCTCAGTCAGTCACAATACTGTAGGCTCCAGTATGCTGCCTCCTGACAGACGTTTCATTAATTGAAGGCCCACAACCACACCATCTAGAGTGACCTCAGCCCAGTGCCAAACAGTGCTAGATATACAGAATTACCAATAAAAATACACCATTATAACTGATCATTGAGAAGAGAAGGTGCCTCTTTCTACCCATTTCTGGCTTCATCATCAAATACAATCATTATCGCTGTATTGATCATCAAAAAGTACACATTCAAAGATCCTTTGGTAAAAACAGCAAGGCTTATGGAAAGACAGACAGAGAGAGAGAGAGAGAGAGAGAGAGAGAGAAGATGGAGAAAGAGACTCACAGACTGACCATTGATACAAATTTTATATATGGAGAGATACAAATTTTATATATGAAGAATTAACAAATAAAGTAACAGCTACAATTTAAAAAAATACCAGCACAGATAAAAATGAGTTAAATTAGTCATACACAAAGAAATAGGACTTGCAAACAGATATTTGTACACTCATGTTCATACCAGCATTGTTATAGCCAAAAAGTGGTAGCAATTTAAGTCCATCAATGGATGAAGAGACAAACAAAATACAGTATATGTACAATGGAATATTATTTGGACTTAAAAAGGAAAGAAATTCTGACACATGCTACAACATGGATAAATCTTGACAACATCATGCTAAGTAAAATAAGCCAGATACAAAAGGGCAAATACTGTATTATTGCATTTATATGAGGTCCTTGGAGTCGTCAAAATCATAGGGACAGAAAGAGGAATGGTGGTTGCCAGGGGCTGGGGGAGGGGACATGGGAAGTTATTGTTTAATGAGGACAAAGTTTCAGTTTGGGATAAAGAAAAAGTTCTGGAAATGGATGGTGGTGATGGTTGTACAACAATGTGAATGCACTTGCTGCCATACCATACACTTAAAAATGGTTAAAAAGGTAAATTTTATGGTAGGTATATTTTACACAATTAAAAAAATGTAAACACTTAAACAAAAAGAACTTCGTTTGAAATTTTTAAAAGTGAAAAGTGGCTTATTTGAAGAAGTAAAGAGGAGTAGAGACTGTTGAACTGTAACAAGGGCAAAATGCACAAAGCTCAGAGAGAACCATGCAAGATCACTTCCAAGACAGAGCACACAGCCAAAGTAAACCAAGAACAAGGTGAATGGGTCGTGTGTTCTTCTGCGGCTCACAGTGCTTTGCGGGATTTGCGCACCACTGCAGAGTATAAACGTGCTGGGGAACACTGCCCTTCTACGTTATACTGATATCATTCCCATAATTATGATCATATTAGCATATGAGCTAACCTGTATTAGAGAAATACATGCTATAGTGAAACAGTTTGGTATTTAACATTCCTGATAATGGATTGTAAGACTACTGAAAGAATGATTAGCTGACTAAATTGTAATCAATCCAAATTTTGCATATACCCTAGTCATAGCAATGACCCTCCACCTCCATCCATACAAGCACACATTCACGCATCCTTAGCCGCACAGTTATTTTGAATCACTTGTAAGTACTTCCCTTGAATTACTTTACTTCTGCTTAGATCAATGTAGGAATTTTGATTTAGTCATGAAGGGAAAAGGAAACAATTATTGGGCCTTTCCAGTAGGCTGCTGCTAGATCATCACAATCTCACTATAGAGCAGGGTGCGGTGATGCATTTTTGTTGTCTTTGAATGAGTCTGACAGAACTCTCTAAGATCCCCATTGAAGATCTGGAGCTGGGGCTAGAGAAATGGATCCTACCTTTTCCTCTGGGAATCACACTTAGAACTTGAGGTTAACCCACTCATGATAGACTTTGAGAGGTCAGAAGAGCTGCCCTGGCCTAAGCCCTTTCCTTGCCAGCCATTCCCACCCTTCCTTGTAAGCCCTGGAGAAGAGACTGGACAGGCAGATTTTGAGGAAGATGAGAGTGAAAAGAAGAAGGAAGGAAAAAGGCAGAAGAAAGTGGTGTGCTGTTCCTCAGGGGACAGCAGGCCTGAAGAGGTGTCCTGGTGGGGCTTGAGTGCCAATAAAGTCTAGCCTACCCATTTGGCCTCTGGATGCCAGGAGAATACAAAGCTAAGATTGCATGTTGCTGGTTTTCTGCAAATGCCATGAAGAAACCAGCCCTGCAAAAGAAATATGCCAAGCAAAAGAACCACAGGTTTTAGAAAAGAAAAAGCGAAGGTAAATATGCCCTTCAAATATATCTATACAGAATATGAATCACAGCCAGTTATACTTGTTTCAGTGTTAAATGGTCCCTTTAACCAGTTGGCAAAGGGATATTCTCATTTATGCTGTACACTTTTATGCCAAGTAAGGGCTTTCTATGGAGTGTAAAAGAAATTTGATACAGAACACACGAGCTCTGTAAAGCCTAATGATGTACCAAACAAACACACTGCCACCAACACAAAGGGCACAAGAATGAAACATTAAGGCTGCTTAGGAACCGTTAGCAGATGCAGAGGCCTGATTTTCCCTACCTTGCAGGAGTTGTCTCCAACTCAGGATGCATGAGTTAGAAAGGGCAGCATCTTTCTATGGAGAGGAGTAATCCATAGACTGCTGGGATGGGAGTCAGGGAAAGAGATCTGGGTTCTGAATGCCCACCAATCACAGGCAAGTCATGTCAGGCACATGGATACTTCATACCAGTGTGATCCATTAAATGAAAATTCACGAGTTGGCCATTCTACTTCTAATCAATTCCCAAGATAGATTCGTGCCCACATGCACCAAGAGGCACATACAAGAATGTTCACAACAGTACCGCTTGCACAAACAAAAAACTGTAAATAATCTAAATGTCTATCAACAGTAGAATGGATAAGTAAACTGTGGTACACCCACACAATGAAATACAGTACTGCAGCGAAGGTGAGTAAATTACAGACAGATACACGCAACAGCAGGGAGGAGCCTCAGGAATGAGGCAGAGTGAAACAAAAAGCAAGATACATAGGAATGCATGGAATGTTATTTCATTTATATGATATGATGTGCAAGAATGCATCTGTTGAGGGTACAAATACCTGTGGTAAAACTCTCCAGAAAAGCAAGAGCCTTCTCTACGGGGAGAGCACAAAGGGAACTTCAAAGTAACAGCATCCTCTTGCTTACGTTGGGTGGCAAGCACGTGGGTTGTTCACCGTACAGTATCATTAATTCTTTATATCCCACACATATTTTATGATAGTTTTGGATTAACTAATTTAATAATGATGCCTTTTTAAAAAGGAGTCATTAATTTTCTATCTGGGTATGAAATAACTGTAACTCAAACTTAAAGGATTGTAAATCTTCAGGGGAAGGGAGAAATGAAGATTAGTCGTTCCAGAGCTTTCTCATGCCTTCACTCAGGCTGGGGTGTTATATTCCCAGCGTGTACGTGAATCTTGCCTCTATGACTGTCACTTGGGAAGACAGACTCCTGGTTAAGCACTGTCTGTGGCTGCTAACTGGAATGTCCCCCTTTTGCTTAGACGTGTTCAGAACACAACGGTTCTCGAGCAGGTATCAATAAACTACAGCCCACGGGCCATAGCCAGTCTACCACCTGTTTTTGTATCACTTGTAAAGTAAGAATGGTTTTTACATTTTTTAATGGTTGAAAAATATCAAAAGGAGGATATTTCCTAACATGAGAAAAATTATAATTACATGACATTCAGATGTTAGTGTCCATACGGTTTTGTTGGAACAAATCGTGTTCATGTACATACAGGCTGTGGCTATTTTCATTCTCTCTACCATGGCAAATTGAGTGACTGTGAGACACTCTATGGCCTGTCTGAAACAAGGTGGAAAACCTTGAAATACTGACCATTTCACCCTTTGCAGAAAAAGTTTGCTGAGCCCTATACTAGAAAAAAGTTAACAAAAAAATCAGGTTAAATACAGTAGACCCCAAGATACAGTTAGCTTCTTTGCTTATGTTGAGATTCGTTCCACAGAGAATGTGTGGCTGTGAGAATACACAATAAACTACAACAGATATTAGGGTAAAAAAGGGGCTGGGAATAATCTGGACAAAATAGGAAGATGGTGGACCCTCCATCAAGACCACCAAGAATATAAAGTCTAT
>NW_007253394.1:0-4599 GCF_000164805.1 Carlito syrichta
GTGAGACTCCAACTCAAAAAATAAATAAATAAATAAATAAATAAATAAATAAATAAATAAATAAAAGTAGGCCCAAGACATGAAAAAAAGTAAAACAAACTAAAGCCAAAACAAACAAAAAACCCTGGGCTGCAAAGTTGAATGAGAAGAGCAGTGTGCTGTGATGCTATGGTGACAATCAGGGGTCCTGCTCTATATTTTCTCAGGAGACTGGAGCCCAGAGCCAACCATGGGCAACTTAGGAGTTGAAGTAAAGACCTCCTCTCAGGTGTGCACTTGCTCATCATAGATATGTCACGGCACTAAACACCTAAAGGACGACAGAAAATAATACATGGTAACACTTGATGTGTTCGTGATCAGGAGGCCCACAGGCCAGAGCATATCCTCTGGAGTCACACAGCCAGGGTTCACCACCACATGGACCACCCAAGGAATGTTAATTCTTAAGTGATTTTACCCAATTTGCAAAAAGAAACGAAGAGATCCTGCCAAATGGGAAAAGAAATCATAGGGGGCAACATCCAGTCAGGTCCAAAAACTGAGTCCCCTTCTCTGGACTCTTTGCAGCTGGGCTCATGACCCTTGGACCAGGGTGGCAGTGGAGATGGGAGAGGTCCTGGAGGAGCCTGGCAGAACCTGGGTTGTCCTGGGCTGAAATTTCAGCAGGCTCCGCTCCTGCGGCCAGTAGCACAGGGCCCAGACACACAGCCACTGAGTGCTCAAGCCGGGGAGTCCCCACACATCCCCATAGCGTGGCCCACTTGGTGCCCATCACCTGCAAGCAGCAGCAGGAAGGGCCAGGCTAGAACATCCACCTGCGCCAGCGGTTGGCAAGGTCTGGCGCGGCACCCTCTGTCGCCTCTTCTTGGCGCTTGGCTAGGTCCACGCACCCTCCTTGGCACCCGGTCACGGTCATGAGCCCCACTGAGACGTCACAGGCGCGGGACTGGCCAGTGTGTGCTCGACTGAGAGAGGAGTGAGTTGGTTGCTAAGGAGACGTCTAAGTGGCTTACTCTTGCCCGCTATTGCAGGCCACACAACCAGCTCTCAATGGGAAATTTTCTTACTCAGTTCGTTTTCGGGTACCGCAGGAAGCGCCCCAGGCGCTGGTTCCCACCAGATCCCAAGTTCTGCCAGGATTCTTTCCTTGGTTGGAGTTATCAAGCGGTACTTGTGCCTACCTTCATACTGATCCTGCTTACAAGCTGCTCAACCCACATCTGAGTCGTGGGCCTCCACCACCTAGAAGGAGCTGTGTCCTTTCCCACAGGTCATGGGCTCCTCTCTGGGGACCCTACCGCCTGAATCCTGGGGTAAAGCCCCCCAAAAGAAACTGGCTCTGTCTGCCACAAGTATAACATCCTGCCTTTTCTCCCCACCCCTTCCATCCCTCCCCATCCCTCTCTAGCAGGTCGACAGTCCCAGGAAACTCATGCCATCCAGACTTTCCAAGGAGATCAAGGGGAGGGTCCGAGAAGAGCCCAAAAAACTGATGAAAGAGGAAGATCAGGTGGGGAACAAAGAGTAGGTCAAGAAAAGTGTCAACCCTGGCAAGGAGGAAGTGTCCTTGACATCTTAGAGACCCAGGGAGAACTTTCTTTCTTGGGTCCCAGTCCTGAGTTTCTGGAAGGAAGTCTCCCTTGCTCATACTCAAAAAATAACTTGAGAAGTTCAAGGCATCTCCAATGAGCTCTTTCTGGGAAGATCATACAGATCCCAGTGCACACATCTCTGCTGGGAATGTCCCACCTCTTTGGGACAGATGCATCCATGCTCCTGGACCCACCCTCAGGCTTCTCCTTGGAGCTGGAGTGGTCCACCAAAAAAATGTCCCAGCTCTCTGGGCTTTGCTGATGTTGCTGATGATGGAGGAGATACAGGGCACCAAGCCATCACATATCCCACCATGAGTCATCCCCACCAGAATTGCTATTCACAGTCTGTGCCAAGGACAAGGTCGATTTCACTGCTACTGCTGCTGCCACCTACACTGCAAATGTCCTGGGATAGAGGTGAGCTGCTCCCACAAGCTCAATGCCCCTGCATGGCTATTCAGAAAGATCTAGGCTCTTTAGGGAAGAACATTCAGTGTAAAAGAAATAGCAAACTCATGGAGGATAAGACGGAGGTTTTGAAGGATGAAGCAGAAAGCATTGTGATCGGCAGTGCCACCCAATTTGTCTCTTTTTATTTCCTCCCCTTCTGGAAGGACCACAGACTCCTTGCCCTTTGCAGGTTTCAGTTACTCCTAGCACCACAGACTTGGCCTATCTGGCTGCCAGCTTTCCTATCCTGCCTGTCTCTCTGCTCTAGCCCCTACTTTTCCTCTTCAGGTATCACTCCTGCAAATTCCCCATCATCCATGTGTGAGGATTCCCATCCTTCTTTGCCCTTTCTCACCCTTTGTCCAATTTATTTCACCATGACCCCTGTTATCTCTGGAAGCCTATCAAATCCACAAGAGTCATTTCTAGCATCTCAGCTAACACATCTGTTCACTTGACCTCACAACTCACTTCACACCCTGGAGTCATCTACATTGACAGCACTCCTTTTTTAAGTTTTATTTTGTTTTAATATTTTTATTTTCTATTTTAAATTTGTGGAGTACAATTCAGAAATAGGTATAAAAGTGGTCATTGTACAGGTAAAGTTTGGGCCTCCATTTGGTCCCCATTTCACCTGGTTTGAGATTAGGTACCCTTATTGATGTTATGTGCCCACCTCTCCCTCCACTGGCAATGACCCACCACTGCCAATTCCTTTCTTATAGTATTATGGAAAATATTCAGATGCTGCTTGTGAGTGAGAAGATGTGGAACTCAGATCTTTTTTTCTGTAATAGATCACTGAGTATTATAGATTCTAAATCCTTCCAAGTTACTTCGATGTCCATATGTTTGTCATTATTTATGACTGCATAATATTCCATCATGTTTATGTACTACATTTTTAAAATCCAGTTCAGTTTCAATGAGCAGCAGTTGGTTTCATGTTTTTGATATTGTGAATAAACATGCTTGTGCAGGTATCTTTTTGGTAGAATTATTTTAGTTCCTCTGAGTATAATCCCAGTAGGAGGATTGCTGGGTCATATGGAAAGTCAATTTCTAGTTCTTATAGAAATTGCCACACTGTTTTGCATAGAGGTTTAACTAGTTTGCATTCCCACCAGCAATGTAGAAGCATTTCTTTTTTCCGCATCCTTGACAGCATCTTTTATTTTTTGTTTTTATTAATGATGGTCATTTTTACTGGGGTTAGGTGGCATATCTCAATGTGGTTTTGGTTTGCATTTTTCTGATGATTAGTGAGGTTGAGCACTTTATCAAGTGTCTGTTGGCTACCCAAATGTCTTCTTTTGAGAAGTGTCTATTCCTGTCTCTTGCCTGCTTTCAATGGTGCTGTTTGTTTGTTTTCTTTTTGGCATGTTTGAGTTCCTTGTAGATACTGGATGTCAGATATAAAGTTGGCAAACATTTTTTTTCCATTCTGTGGACTTTCTCCCTGCTCTCTTGATGGTTCCTTTTATTTTGCATAAGCCTTTCAATTTAATGAGGTCCCACTTGTCTATCATGTCTCTCACACATGAACATCTGAGATTTTGATAAGGAATTTATTGGAAATTCAAATTCCCATAAGAATGTCTCCTGCATTTACTAAGATTCTTATAGTTTGAGGTTTTATGTCTAGATCTTTGATCCATTTAGAGTTGATTTTTATGTACGGTGATAGGTAGGGCTCCTATTTCAGTCTTCTGCATGTGGTCAGCCAGTTTTCCCTACACCTTTACTGAATAGGTTTTCCTTTCTCTAATGGTTGTTGGTGGAGGTTTTGTTGAAGATGATTTGGTTGAGAAATTTAATTCTAGAATCTCTAGCCTGTTCCATTGGTCTATATGCCTGTTGTACCAATACCAAGCTGTTTTAATTATTGTAGCCTTAGAGTAAAGTTTAAAGTCTGGAAGTGTGATACCTCCTGCTTTGTTTTGTTTGCTAAGGATTGTTTTGGCTATTCATGCTCATTTATGTTTCCATATGAATTTCTGTATTGCCATTTCCAGGTCTGAGAAGAATGATCTGTATTGCATTGAATCTATAGATTGCATTTGGTAGGATGAACATCTTAACAATGTTGATTCTTCCTATCCATGAGCATGAAATATATTTCCATTTGTTTGATTTATTTGAGCAGTGTTTTGTAGTTGTCATTGTATAGGTCTTTCACTTCTCAGGTTAGGAAGATGCTGAGGTATTTCATTTGTGTGTGTGTGTGTGTGTGTGTGTGTGTGTGTGTGTGTGTGTGTGACTGTTGTGAATAGGATTGTGTTTTTTATTTGGTTTTCTGTCTGTTTGTTGTAGATGTATAAGAATGTGACTGCCTTTTGCACATTTATTTTGCACCCTGAGTACTCCTCTTTTTTTTTTTTTGAGTTGGAGTCTCACTTGGTTGCCCAGACCGGAGTGCAGTGGCCGCTCCCGGCCACTGCAGCATCGACCTGCTGGGCTCCGGCGATCTTTCCACCTCAGCCTTCCAAGTAGCCACAATTACAGGCATGCGCTACCATGCCCAGCTGATTTTTTGATTTATTGTAGA
>NW_007253394.1:4805-7146 GCF_000164805.1 Carlito syrichta
CACATATGGATGGTGTAATGGAAAACACTAATGTGAATTTGTAGGAAATCTACAAATCAAAATACCAGTAACCACCCAGTCAAGTTGTTCCTTGTTTCTTTATAGTAGTCATCATTTAAGATGAAATATTTGTAATTGGTGACTTCTGGTCAACTGTGTCCGCGATATAAAGATGAAAAGCAGCCACTGGGACACACTCACACACTTGCTAAGAGCTTCTGGAGCCACCATTTCATGGATGACTCTTCTCAAAGATCTCATTCAGTAATGAGAAAGTCTCTCTCAACATACGGTCTCCAAGACAAAACATTGATCCACAAGTAAGGTACTCAGTCCCTTTAAGTTATACTTAACCTGCTGTAATTGCATAAGTTGAAGGCCCAAAACCTCGTGTAATGTATGTATTTGTGTATGACTGTAGGTGTGTGTGTGTGTGTGTGTGTGTGTGTGTGTATGGGAGACCTTGAGGCAGACCCTTCAGTTAGAAGACATGTATCTGAGACCCTCCACCATGTAGAGTAGAAGAGACGTACACATACCATAAGCCAGACCCTCCATGGCTTTACTGTTAGCCAGGATAACTCAAGCTCTGAGCCAGATCTCTCTAGTCTTGAGACTGGAAGAATGGTCACTGCAGTTGAAGGTGCTCCTCTTTCTCTCACAGATTTGATTCAATGGTCCCTTATCTTTTCCCAGATATGATGTATGGAAAAACTTTGTTCTAGTTAATCTGCCTCTGCTCACATGCATTTGCTCTTTGACTCAACTGTGGATAAAGAAATGACATGGATATGGGTTGATATGTTTTGAGCCAGGATTTATATAAATTTTTCTGTGTCCCAGGATCTAGAAAGTGGAAGTAGCTACCTTTATGACTTCAAAAGCAGGTCTGATTGCTCTAAAACTTATCTTTGTGCACTTGAGTCATCAGTACATACATCAAAGGCAATCACAGAAGTTAGAACATATGTCCTTTATAGGCATATTATTTGGTTGTTGGTAGTTTTAACATATAACAGTTAATTAGCACATTTAATATACCATATCACTCCTTTGCCCAACTAAAACAGTTTGATATTATGGGTTGAATTAATAAAGCAAATAAACAAAAAATCAAATAACAAGAAAAACAAACAAAAAATGGGAGTAGTCAATGTGCTCAGAATGAGACAAAACATTTACAACCCTTATAACTGATAAGGGGTTAATCCCACAACTTAAAATGCACAACTACATCTCAACAACAACAATAGATCCTTCGCAGCCTAAGAAAAAATGGACTGAAGAACTGGATAGACATTTGTCCAAAAAAGGCCCAAAATAGCCAACAGATATAAGAATGTTGAAGCCAGGAGTGGTGGCTCATGCCTGAAATCCAAGCACTTTGGGAGGTTGAGATGAGAAGATTGCCTGAGCCCATGGGTTTGATTCAGCCTGGGGAAGACCCCATCTCTACAATGAATCAAAAAATTAGCTGGACATGGTGGCACACACCTGTGGTCTCAAATGCTTGGAAGGCTGAGGTGGAAGGATTGCCTGAGCCCAGCAGGTCAAAATTGCTGTGGCTGTGAGCGTATAACTGTACTCTAACCTGGGCAACCCAGTGAGATTCAGATTATCATGAAAAATAAGGATGTAATAACTTTTAGAAAGAATTAGACAAGGAAACTAAGAATCAGATAATTTCAAATCCACACATATAGAAATAGAAGCAAAATTTCTAATAAAATATACAGTACACTGAGTCTAGAAATATGTTTAATAGAATAACATTAATATCCAAAGTGGTTTCAATTCTAGGATGCAATGATTACTTAACCTTAGAACAAAGATAAAAATGACAACAGACTTCTCCTCATAAAATATGCAATCCAAAATGCACAGAAGTCATATATTTAAAGTACTGACATACATTAAAGAATTTCTGACACTGAGCAATTAATGGAGAATGACACAGCCCTACGCACTGAAAAATCATTTGTCAAATTAAGTACTTATTAATGATTCTTGAAAAAAAAGACACTAAACTAGGAGTGCAAGGCAAATTACTTGATATGTTCATAGAGTCTATAAAAGACTTACAGGAATTAAAATTCAGAGTAAAATGGTAGGGAAACTCCTTAAAATATAAGAGTGTGATAAGGAGTTCTGTGGTCACTCCTCTTCTTCAACATTGAACTGAATCCTCCAGCCAGTGCAATAAACAAAAAATAGAACATACAGATTGGAAAAAAACTATTAATATTCATAGATAACATAGGAAAGTTTACATAAAATTCAACAATCATATTGAAAAAATTACAAAAAGTTTGATGCATGTAAATCAACATTGAGAAAAATT